>NC_044991.1:67870302-68006797 GCF_008728515.1 Papio anubis
CACATCAAAAAGCTTATCCACCATGATCAAGTGGGCTTCATCCCTGGGATGCAAGGCTGGTTCAACATTCGCAAATCAATAAACATAATCCAGCATATAAACAGAACCAAAGACAAGAACCACATGATTATCTCAATAGATGCAGAAAAGGCTTTTGACAAAATTCAACAGCCCTTCATGCTAAAAACGCTCAATAAATTCGGTATTGATGGAACGTACCTCAAAATAATAAGAGCTATTTATGACAAACCCACAGCCAATATCATACTGAATGGGCAAAAACTGGAAAAATTCCCTTTGAAAACTGGCACAAGACAGGGATGCCCTCTCTCACCACTCCTATTCAACATAGTGTTGGAAGTTCTGGCTAGGGCAATCAGGCAAGAGAAAGAAATCAAGGGTATTCAGTTAGGAAAAAAAGAAGTCAAATTGTCCCTCTTTGCAGATGACATGATTGTGTATTTAGAAAACCCCATTGTCTCAGCCCAAAATCTCCTTAAGCTGATAAGCAACTTCAGCAAAGTCTCAGGATACAAAATGTGCAAAAATCACAAGCATTCTTATACACCAGTAACAGACAAACAGAGAGCCAAATCATGAATGAACTTCCATTCACAATCGCTTCAAAGAGAATAAAATATCTAAAATAATCATATTTTAGATTTATTGGATTAAATAAAACGTGTTATTAAAATTAATTTCACCTCTGTTTTTACTTTTTTAATGTGGTTCCTAGAAAATTTTAAATTACATATATGGCTCATAGCATATTTCTATTAGACAGCTCTAAATAATTAAAATACGGCATACTGAGAAAAGTTCTTGGGTATGTACATTAGTTCACCAGGGCTGCCACAGTAAAGTGCCACAGATTGACATAAATAATAGAAATGTATTTCTCACAGTCCTGGGGGCTGGAGTCTGAGGTGACAGTGTTGGCAGGGTTGGTTTCTTCTGAAGCTTCTCTCCTTGGTTTGCAGATGGCCACCTCCTCCCTGTGCCTTCGCGTGGTCTTCAGCGCCTGTCTGCGTCCAAATTTCCCCTTCCTATAAGGACATCAGTCATACTGGAAAAGGCCCACAGGAAAGGCCTCATTTAATCTTAATTACCTCTTTAAAAATCCTATCTCCAAAAACGATTACGTTCTGAGGTACTAGAGAATGAAGATTGCGAGAACAGGAATTTGGGGGAATGCAAACCAGTCCATAACAGCATGACATTGTCCTGGGTTTGGAACTTGTGTTCAGTATTTACTAGCTATATGATCCTCAGCAAGAAATGTCCCTTCTCTTTACCCAAAATTTCTTACCACTAAAACAGAGATAATATATTATATTTCATGATATGTATGTGGGTATATGTATATAATATTTTTTTCTTGAGCATTTCCTCAAGTTATTAGGTATCTCACTATAATAAAAATATGAAGTTTGAGGGCTGCATTTTTCCACTTCTATCACTATACCAACATGTATTTAACCAATCCACTCTTAGAGCATATCAAATTGTTTCTAACTTTCTACTCTTACAAACAGTGTAATAAGTCACAAGTCAGTTGAATCGTGCCAGCAAAGTCATGCTTCCTCCAAAGGTTTAGTGTAGGATCCTGCCTGCCTAGGCTCTTCCAGCTTCTGGTGGCTCCTGACATTCCTTGGCTGGTGGCAGCATCACTCCAATGTCTGCCTCTGTCTTCACATGGCCTTCTTCCTTGGGTCTCTCTGTATCTTCTCCTTTTCTGTCTCTTAGAAGGACACTTGTCATTAGATTTAGGGCCCACCCTAATCCAGGATGGTCTCACCTCAACTGTATTAGTCTATTCTCATGCTGCTGATGAAGACATACCTGAGACTGGGTGATTTATAAAGAAAAAGAGATTTAATGGGCTCACAGTTCCATGTGGTTGAGGAGGCCTCACAATCATGGCAGAAGACAAAAGGCATGTCTTACATAACGGCAAGTAAGAGAGAGAATGAGCTTGTGCAGGGGAACTCCTCTTTATAAAACCATCAGATCTCACGAGACTTATTCACTATCACGAGAACAGCACTGGAAAGACACGTCCGCATGATTCAGTTGCCTCCCACTGGGTCCCTCCCATGACACGTGGGAATTGTGGGAGCTACAATTCAAAATGAGATTTGGATGGGGACAGTCAAACCATAACAGTGCTATAATGAATAAGCTTGAATGTCTCTTTATTTATATCATTCACATCTCTGATATTTCCTTAGCAATAAATTCTGTGGTCAAGGGATATGTATCTTTTAAGATTTTGTTTACATCTGTTGAGAAATTCAGGAGGTAAACTCCCAACATTAGGAATAAAATTTCATTTTTCCCCACACCATGGCAAGAACTAGGGCTTATCATTTTTTAAATATGTTTGTCAATTTGATGGATGAAAATGGTATCTTTTTACTTAATTTTTATTTTTTTCACCATTTCAACAATTATTTAAATTATTTCCAAAAAGAAAAGTATTTTAAAACAAGGAGCGCCTTCTGCCCTGCTGACTGGTTATTTGAAATGTTCACAGAGCCCTCTGGAGTTTTGGCTCTTCATTCAAACCTGCAATTCCATAGAGTTTCTCTATCACATCTCAACTGACTTGTGTCATGTTCTCCATATATGTAGTTTTTTAAGATTGCCAACCTCTATTAGTTGCCTACAGCTTCCGCGACAACTTACCCCAAAGTTGGTGGCTTAAAACAACAGAAGTTCATTCTCTCACAATTCTGGAGGCCAGCAGTCCAAATTCAAGGTGCCAGCAAAGTCATGCTTCCTCCAAAAGTTCTAGTATAGGATCCTGCCTTGGCTCTTCTAGCTTCTGATGGCTCCTAACATTCCTTGGCTGGTGGCAGCATCATCCCAATGTCTGCCTCTGTCTTTACATGGCCTTCTTCCTTGGGTCTCTTTGCATCTTCTCCTTTTCTGTCCCTTAGAAGGACACTTATCATTGGATTTATGGCCCACCCTAATCCAGGATGATCTCACCTCAAGCTCCTTACCTTAATTACACTTTCAAAAATCTTATTTCCAAATAAGGTCACATTCACAGGTTCCAGGGGCTAGGATTGGACATATCCCTTAAGGAACAGTTTTCAGTTCATTGTGACTCCAAAGCCGGGCTCCTTTGAAGTTCCCCATGGAGTCAGTTCACTTCCGTTCCATTAGCTGAATGGTGAGTGTTACTGCCCCCACTATCTGGTTTCTCTTGACACACGAGAAACCAAATAGTAATGGCTACAACTAAATAAAGGAATTGTTTATCTTCTTTCTATGTCATGTGAAGAGTTTCACTTTTTTTTCATTTACAATGAACATTTGTTGCTATGCATAAGACAGTCTACTGACTTAGGGTGAGCAGGGGGGCAGAGAGGAGCAGGTGTCACATGTTGAACACACAATGCCCCCATCAAAAACCTCCATTAAAAACCTCAGATTCTATGAGGGAAAGAATGACAAAAATAAAACTATTTCAATATAAACTGAGCATTGATGAGAAATATAAGCCAAATTTCCTAGGGTATCTAAGAAAGGAGTGCACTATTCTGCCTGAGAAAAGCCAGGAGGGAGGAAACATTGGACCTGGACAAGGAGGGATGATCATTGATCCATCCAGTGGCTCAGGAGGGAAGGGCATTCCAGGCAGAGGGAACAGTGTGTTCTAGGCATAGACTCAGGGGTATGCATGGGAAGTTTATTGAGGAGGAGGGATGCCCAACATATCCAGAGTGGAAAGCAGCAGTAGGGCCATATGCAGAGTATCCCAATTAGAAAGTCTTATTGAAAGAAAATAAGATAAATTTGTGAATAACACAAAATGAGGTACAGTTCTGAGTCCCTCACCAAAATGCCGATCTCTCCCTCATTAAAGGCCAGACATAAAAGGGTACTGCATGATTCCATTTAAGTGATGTTTCTAGAGCAATCACAATCTATAGTGATTTTGAAAAAAAAAAAAAAAAGCAAGTTAGCGCTTGTCTGGGGCAAAGTGTGCAGGGAGGTTATGTGTAAAGGGATAGGAAGGAGTGGTCTGGGTGACAGAAATGTTATATGCTTTGATTGCAGAGATAGTTACCCAGGTGTATACATTTGTCAAAACTCACAAACAGTCCCCTTAGGTGTGTGGATTTCATTGTATATTTATACCTCAATAAAGATGATTTTTAAAATAAATAACTAAAAATGTAGGAGCAAAAGGGAATATTCATTTAGAATGAGAAAAGAAATTACAACTAGTTATAAATTTTATCAATAAAAGGCTGAAAAATACCAGAACCATCTCAGCCATTCAGGAAAATAGCCATATTGTGCATTAATTAACTGCCAACATCCTTCGATAACATTATTTTTCCTATTTGTTTTGGCTTCATTCTCCTTGTCTCTTCCCATGTCAATAATATCATAACAAGTTGTATAATATTAATGGTTGATTAGTTTGTCTTTTATTACTGATAATTTAGAAAATGTCTGTCCACTTCCTAACTCTTTGTTTATATCCTCTACAGTTTTTAAGGATTGTCATAAAGTTTGGCAAAGCCTCCATGAAATGTTTTTCATAATTGAGCTCTGGAACTTGTAAGGATTGTCCACAGACTAGCTTCCAGTTCTGTACATTTCAAACTTGGTTTCTCCACCATACTTTGGGCACCACAGAACACGTTCACGTCGTGAAACAGCCTCTGGCCCCAGACCTTCACTTGGCAACATTCACTCGTCACATGTGAGTTGGCACAGTAGGTGGTACCAGTATCCTTGGAAGCAGATTTCTACACTGAGATGATTAGCAATTACTTACCTGTATACGGAAGCGACTGCAAATCACACAGCTATAAGCCCAAACTAAGTGTATCCCCAACTCAATTTCTTCTTAGCCAGATTCTCAAAGTCCTTGGGACCACTCTGACAGTACAGAAGAGATGGAGAAATTGTACAAATATCAGAGAAGAGAGAGTGGCCTTAACCTATGTCAGTTTAAATATCTTATTTTCGCAAATTTGGCAGAACCACATGGCCATGGGAATACATTGCTAGGACTGCTAGCAAGGGCTGTAAAGATGAAAAACCTCAGGGGCTGCTCAGTGAGGCTGCTTCAGGGCAATGGGTGCCATGGGTAATTTTGGGAAAGTTGTCAGGACCAGATTTGGAGAGCTTTCAGTCAGGTGCTGAACTACAGCCTTTAACCTCCAGGCAGAGGGGCTTTTCCTTTAACCGAGAGAACAGAATCACTGTGTGTTGGTGGGGGAACTCTGGCAGCCATGGAAAGGGTTGTTTCAAGGTTTATTGTTTGTTTTAGTTTCTTCTTGTAACTCACAGCATTTCTTATGCAACCCCCCTCAAAAAAAATACCTTTTCTATTTAAGCGTCTTTAAATTAAGAAAACTATATTAAACACATTAAAGATAATTTTGAAAAAAGCCCAGAACTCCCCGCTACCACAGCCAACCAATTCCACCAAGCTAAACTTGTTTAAATCACTTCATTATCTAAGTGAACAAAGTGGTTCAGAACATAGACTGCAAAGTAAAATTCTTCAGTTCAAAATTTGGCACCACTGCTTCCTAACTCTGTGACCCTAGGCAAATTAAATAAGCTCTGCAACCTCAGTTTCCTCATCTGTAAAATAGAAAAAACAATGGAAGCTAAGTGTAGAGTCACTGTGTGGATGAAATGAGCTGATTCACTGGAAGCACAGGGCACCATTTCTGACTCAATCAATGTTGGCAGTGATGAAGATTTTTGTCTACTCCTTCCCCAAGCAGATATGTTTTACTGAGTCCCCACCTCTGCAGGCTCTTTTTCATGATTCTTTATCATTATGCCAACCATTAAAATATTCAGAGCCAAGCGAAACATTTCAACTAAAAACAGCTAGTTGAATGCGTTGTGTGGCCCGTTTCCTGAGAGCACTTGAGGGGAGTCGTATGGTGTCGGAGAAATTAGTCACTGAGAAGGGACACAGAAAGAGGGAAGCCAAGACAAACTGTGTCAGTCAGAACTCTTTGGGTTTTAAGAGACAAAAGCCCAACTGAAACATACTTAAGAATAAAGAGGCAAGATTGGCAGAGAGTGGAGGCTCACGTCTGCAATCCCAGCACTTTGGGAGGCCAAGGTATGCGGATCCCTTAAGGTCAGGAGATCGATACCAGCCTGCCCAACATAGCTAAACCCTGTCTCTATTAAAACTACAAAAATTAGCCAGGCATGATGGAAGGCGCCTGTAGTCCCAGCCACTCGGGAGGCTGAGGCAGGAGAATTGCTTGAACCCCAGAGGTGGAGGTTGCAGTGAGCTGAGATCACGCCACTGCATTCCAGCCTGGGTGACAGAATGAGACTCTGTCTCAAAAAAAAAAAATTTTTTTTAAGACAATATTGGCCCCTACGACAGAAGGGAAATGGGGGAATGGTGCTGCTTGCTCATCTAGATCTAGGAGCTCAAATAATATTGTCAGGCATCTCCACTTTCTCTCAGCTTTGTGTCCCTCTGTACATTTCCTCATTTTTTCCTCTAGCTATTGTGATGCAGAGGGCAGTGGGCATGTCACCAGAAAACCCCAGGCCGACAGCATTTTTGTTTAGCAAACCCAGAGGAAGAGGGAGTATCCATATAGCCCAACCAAGGAAGAGCTCGTCAGCTTGCCTCATGTGGCCACAGATGGTAGGATACTGTCCTTGGCAACCTCACCAGAACCCCAAGAAGGGAAGGGTGAGGTGATACTCCCAAGAGAAAGGGTGAAGGGATGCAAAACAGACAGAGAGATGCCACTTGGCAAGGGTTCTCAAGGCCAAGGTCAGCCATTGCGTCTTCAACCACAATTTCCATTTCAAGACTCATTTTCCACCCAAAGGGTGTGGGCTTCTTGGAGGCCTCAAATGGTGGGAGTCTGTCACCCACATGGACTCTGCAGCAAGCCGCCACCTGCTTCTTCACAAGAGGCAAACTCGCTCAGAGGCCTGGGCCGCGGCTGTGGGCGCACAGTCAGGCACTGGGCGTTCTTGGGCCCGGGCAATTGCTGAGTCAAAGGGCCGCGGGCCAAGGCACGAGCTGCCCGGTCCTGCTCCCCTTAGATGGGAGGTACTGAATGTTCTCCAGGCGATGCAGGGCTGCTGTGCCACTTTAATGGGAGATGGTGATGGTGAAACCTTCAGGGGAAATTCAGGTGCCAAATGCCTCTCCTAGAGGCGCATTAAAAGTGTCTGGTAGTTGACCAACCCAAATAGCAGGCATCTCTGGGGAATTTCCCAGCAGAGTCCCCACCCTATCACCTCCCCCCACCTCCCAGCACAGGAGAAAGAATCCTGCCATCCAGACACACCTGGCTCTGCCTCCACCCCTTCCAACCTGCAGACTCTTAAGCAATTTTCTTCACCTCTTTAGGCCTCAATTTCCTGATTCATAAAATAGGAATTATACATTTTATCTGGAATAATAAGATAATGGCCATAGATATATTTCAATTGTTTATTTTTACTTAAGTCAGTTTTGGCAAATTATATTCTTAGAAGTGTTCCCTTCTAAAGATGTCCAATATTTTGGTGGCCAGGCACAGTGGCTCACGCCTGTAATCCCAACACTTTAGGAGGCCGAAGTGGGCAGATCACCTGAGGTCAGGAGTTCAAGACCAGCCTGACAAATACTGCAAAACTCTGTCTCTACTAAAAATACAAAAATTAGCCGGGTGTGCTGGTGCACACCTGTAATCCCAGCTACTCAGGAGACTGAGGCAGGAGAATTGCTTGAACCCGGGAGGCAGAGGTTGCAGTGAGCAAAATCATGCCACTGCACTCCAGCCTGGATGACAGACAGAGGCTCCATCTCAAAAAAACAAAATGTCCAATGTTTTGGTATAAAATTATTCACCTATTGTTTTGTTACTTGTAATGTCTGTCTGCTGTATATGTAGAGAGGCTCTCCTTTTCATTTCTAGCTTTTTTGTAGAGTCAATTTGGGTTTGTTGAACCTCCCTAATAGGCCTGATGTTTGTATTATTAACTTTGGTCTTATTTTGTTATTTCCTTCCTATGTTCTAAACCTTTCTGGGGTTCAGTCTATTATTCTGTTCCTATCTTCTTAAGTTCATTATCAGCATTCAAAGTTGTAAGTATCAGTCAAAGTACTGCTTGAGGTGTATTTTGCAAGTTTTGTTACATAGAATTTCCTTTACTATTCAGTCACAAATTTTTTCTGTATTACATACTTTATAATGTCTAATTGGAACCATGAGTTATTTAGAAGTGGGTTTTTAAATTTCAAAAACATACATTTTTAAGCTATTTTACTCACCATCATATTCCTATTGTTTACATAGCAGAATGCTTGACACACAGTAAATGATCAAAAATTATTGTAAACCAAAAAGGGAGAGAGGAAGGGGGGAAAAAGAGGGAAGGGTGAAGGAAGGGAGATTGCTAAAATGACCTTGACTGCTTTAACCAAAAGTTTAAGAGGAACAGTTCTGCTGCCAGGACAAACGTTAGGATGGTCAGAGGTAAGCAGACGAGAGTAGCACATGGCCCCAGTCCCAATCCTGAAAGTCTCAGAGGAAGTTCAGGAATATCTAAATTTTATACCCAAATGTCCTTCCCTCTGTGGCTCTCCCTGTTGCCACACTTGCCAGCCAGGTGTCCAGCCCCAGATGAAGAAGACAGGTGGCAGAATCTCCCCCACAGTCCCCTGGGTGCTCAATCTGAGGCAGCAGGACAGAGAATAAAGGAGTAACCTGGATGATTGGAGCTGAGCCTGGGAAGATGCCAGCAGGTCAGGTATATGGGCAGTTCCCCGTTGGCTGGAAAGGGCACTGCCTTCCTTCTGCACCTATTTTAAACTGCTGGCTCCTACCTTAAGGAGCCTCAACAGCCATGCATCCAAGCACACTCTGCAACTTCCATTCTGTGACAGTGGTAGCCGGTAATCAACCGGGTTGGTCACACACGTGGTGCCCTACAAGTTTTGTCACCCTATGTCACATTGTGTCCCACATGGTCTTTTTTAGTGCTCCCAAGAACCCTTAGCTCTGAACTCGTCAACAGCCTGTCTGGTCTCAGATCCATCTGACACCCTTCCGCTGATCTGCTGTGGGATCTATGCCCCCCAGGGTCCTTTGTCCACGACTTCAGGGTAGTTTTCACCAATGCGAAGCGTGTGAGCAAGACTAGAAGGGAGAAGCCAGGATATGCTTCTCCCTTCCCCTCTGCTCCTAGTGGCATCTCTGGCAGTAATTACTGCCAAGGTGCCCCACCCACGGGGCAAAAACCAACATGGTCTTAGCTTCTGCCAATGGCCAGACTCCTAGAATCTGATAACAATACCTCCTCCCATTGTTCCTGCAGCCCTAAGGGGGCAGGCGCAGCTTCCGGCTCTTACTAAAATCTGAATTGCCTCTCAGTGTCTTCAGTCATTTGTGTGACTAACTCTCTGTATTACATTTTCTTTGTTTGAAAAACCTTGAGCAATTCCCATTTCTTGGCTGGCAATGGATGAATACAAACCCTTTTTATAGGTGAACCCTAAAGTGAGGTTCAGAGAATTTAAGAAAGAAGATATAGAAATATGAGTAATTAAGAAAAAAGAAAGAAAAAAAATACCAGTAATGAAAACACCAGCACAGAGCCTGAGCTCAGGTCTAACTCTGATACTTTCTAGCTGTGAGATCTTCTGAGCCTCAGCTTTCCCACGTGCAGATATGGATGATGACGGCACCTACTGCATAGGACTGTTGTGAAGATGAATGCAGCCACTACTTCTGACATTTAACTAAGCAAAAAGCCTGACGCATGGCCACACAGCTGAACACTGGCTGAACTGGGATCCAAACTTCCTATTCGGTGCTTATTCCCCTGTGCCAAGCAGCCTGAATCAAGTTGCTCATGATTTGGGTTCTCATGAAGGGACTTCCTCTCTTAACCTTGTGGACTGGATCCTTTCCTCAGAGATTTTCCCCCTAAGAACTCCCTTCCCTCCTCTTCCCACCGTCTCTGCCACATGAAATGATCTCCTTTCTTCCCCCACTGAATAATTGCAAGTGGCTCTCAAACTGGTTTGTCCTCCCAAGTTCCCATAAGGAACCAGATCCCCAGGCATAGCTGCAGAGTATAACTCAGCCTCAGCCTCCCTGAAAGCCAGCACCTAGTAGGGCTGTCAGAGACCCCAACACACAGCCCAAGGCCCCTGTGCCCAAGAGCCCCCTGAACCTGCTCAGAGGTGTAATTAAGTGAGCTTTGAAAGCAGCCCTGCCAGTGTGGGCTCCCAAACCCCAAGGAACCAGGTCTCTAATATCCCTGTGAAAGTCATCCTAGCCATTCACCAAGGAGGAAGGGACTGCAGCCTATGAGTGTAGAGCCTGGACTCCTACCCTGGCTTTATCTGGGGCACTTTGGGCCCAAAGACTCTGAGGTTGGTGTCTATTGAGTCACATCTCTACTTCCCTCCTTTGGGAGAAATACGTCCTTGCTTATCAATGCTGAAGCCTCTACCGCTTACTATCAGTCTCGAGGATGAACCTCTGGGATCCAACAGAGACTTAGACTCAAGAAGGGAGGGCTCAGCTGGTGTAATATTCACCCATCTAAAGCCAGGGCATCATGGAGTACATCCTGGAGTGGCTACCTTCTCAATACATCCCCATTTGGGGGCTCCTAGATGGTTTGCTCTCATGGGTATGCCCTGGCCCCCAAAAGTAAGATTCTCAGTGAATGCATGTGGTCCCTGACATGGTCATTCATTCGTTCAACAAAACTGCCGTGGTTCCAGCATCATGTGCTCTACAGACAGAAGAAACACCGCCCCATCCCTGTCGGGGGCTACACGTACAAAGAAACAAAGCAGCCTTGGATCCACCCTTTTATGAGCTGAGTGATTTTCATTATTTCTTGCATTTTAAAATTATTCTAAACATTACATCCTCTTAGGATGCACATGATGCCAGAACCATAGCAGTTTTGAGGAAGGAATCAATAATAAGGGAATGTTATTAGAAAGCTAGTAATGTCCCTTAACTTTCAGAGGTACCCTTAAGTTAATAATCAGGTATAGTCTTATATATTTTGTCCTATATTTATAAAACATAGATACGGCTTGCGGTTTGGAGAAGTAGGTTGTTTTATTTTGGCTTTGGTTTAATTTTTTGTTTTGTTTTACAAAAATGAGATTATGCTGTATAAATTTCTTAGCAAGTTGCTTATCTCAGTCATCAGACCACAGCTATCACTTCAGATCAATCCACTTACATTTGATTCATTTCACAGCTATATCCTATGTCATATCACACCGTATTCAGTCATTCCCCTATAAGGAAGTGGGAAATACATGTTCACAGCGTTAAGCCATTGCTGTTCTGTTGCAGGATCTGGTATTACCCTAATCCAATGGTTCTCAAAGTGTGATTCCCAGACAAGCAGCATCAGCTTCATCTAAGAAATTGTTAGAAATGCAAATTTGGGGGTCTGTCCCAGAACTACCAAATCTTAAACTCTGGGGTGGGTCACAGAAATCTGTGTTCTGGAGTTCTACAGGTGATTCTTGAACACATGTTCAAGTTTGAGAACCACTGCCTTAACCTGTACCATGTCATTCATGTTCCAAGAGAACTATGTCTATTTGTTTGCCCTCCACAAGCAATTGCAGCAATTACAGCTGGGTGCCAGCTTCTTTGCAGAAAACTTTTTCTCAACCTGGAAAAATACGAGAAGTTTCTAGATAAGGAAAGTTAGATGAGGTGTTCAAGCTAGCTACCCAGTTGCTAATTAACTCATTAATTCACTCTTTCAGGATGTATTGAACTCATAGTCACAGGCATAATGCAAATATATGCCCCTGTGTAACGTATCTGGGGAAAGGTGACAAGCAGATTTTTCTCAAATGATCTGGATGCCCAATGTGATTCTTCCTTAGGTGCAAAGAGGTTGCAATTGGTGAGTTCTGTTTGCAAAAGACCAACCACCTGGAAATGCAGACGTGGAAGCCATGAGAGTGCCAAAAAAATGTGGAAGATGGAGGCAGAGAGAACCAGGCTTGAATCCTGGCCCCACCTCTCACCCACACTCCCTGAACCTCAAGTTTTGCATCTATAAAACTGTGGTGATAATAAAACCTACCTATAGGGCTGTTGATCCAAACTGTATTTTGTAACTCCTCCAGGGAAGTTTTCCAGTCAACCTAACACTTCTCTATGACTCTTCAGAGAATGAAAAAATGAGGAAAGAATTAACGAATTATTTCATGAGAATGCCATTTTCCTCTGCTTCCTCCATGTTAAGAATTATATAGAGCATGTGCCACTGCTGTCTTCTTCATGAAACCCCCTGAGAGGCAAGGGTAGGGTGGAGGGTGAGGATGGCCATGGGGGTAAGCATGAAACCTCCTGAGCAGTCCTGAGCCTGGCTGTCGATTCAGGAGCTATGAATGGAATGGTAACTAAGAGAAGCAGGGGGTTTCAAGCTTGAGCATGTGTTAGATTCCCCTGGAAGTTTTTTAAACCACAGATGACTGAGCCCCACCCCAGAGTTTTCAGATTAAGTAGATCTAGGGTGGTGTCTGAGATTTTTCATCTCTAACACGTTCCCAGACAATGCTGATGCTGCTGGTCCAGGGACCACACTTTGAGAACCACTGGGTTAGGTCAATGACCCATGCTGACGAAGGTTCTGCCATAATCAACACGTGGTTTCCAAGATTACATTGATGGTTGACATCCCACTGGCGGGAGAGCAAACAAACGAAGAAGCTCCACGTTCTTCTTAAGCTCCCTGGCCAGAAAGTGATGCACATTACTTCCACTCACATGTCATAGGCCCCACCTTTGCAAGAGGACCTGGGAAATTTAGTCCTTGGATGGGCTTCTTCTTAGTAACCCACTTTCTTCCCAGGCATGCAAAGGGGTCACAGATCACTTAGTGTTGAACCACTGCCACTGCCACACATGACAAGTCCTCTCCTCATCTCCAAATCTCGGGCCTTGCCACTGAGAAGTAGATTAGCCCAGCCACAACCCCAAGCCAGATTCCTAGAGCTAAAAATATACTGTGAACAGAACATGCTCTGGAAGTCGTGGGAGAAGGGGGAGCAGAATCTGTGGAGACATGGATACGTGGGCCTCGTCCTCCTTAGACTGCTTCTCAACGACACAAGTCCATGAATGTCTCCACTCCTGCTGAGGGCACAGTGTGGACAGTGGAACCATGCACTTGCGGTCGGATGGAAGAGCCATCACTCACCAGCTGTGTAACTTTGGGCCTCTCTGCCCCAGTGGGTATTGCTGGTTGACGTGGGGCGGCACCCAGACTGTGGCTCCTCCACTTCCTGCCAGGCCTCCTCCTCCAGCCTCCTCAACTCCTGGGCCATGAGTGTGTGCAGCAATGTGACAATAGCCACCATTTCTCCAGCAGGTTACTCACATCTTCAAAGTTGGGAACTTCGAGGAGATGAGAGACCTATGCGGATTCAATGCATCCTTGTATAATCCAGCTCACATTCTGCTTTGCCCTTGCCCTCCAGTTCCTGTCAATCCTTCCTTCCCCACCTGCTTGTTCTGTTGACTGCAGGCCCAGACACAGAAGCAACAGCCTCCTGTAGACAGTTGAACCAGCTTCCACAACTGCACAGAACCAAACCCTTGTAAGAAAGCCCTCATTTTATGCCATTCTTAGTGGTTTTGCTTGTCTGGCTGAATCATGACTGATACGGGTGCTTTTCTTCCAACATTCTCATTTAATTTTCTGAACAACCCCACAAGAACATTCTTCTTAGTCTTATTTTAGAGATGAGCAAAGTGAGAATCAGAGCGGCTAAGTCACCTGTCTGAGATTCCACAGCTAGTGAGTGGTGTTGGGGCTGGCACTTGAACCCAGGCCTCTCAAACACCAGTACTTTGACCACTATGGTATTTTGTGGGCTCCCTGAGAAGAAAACTGGGCCCCATGAGATGGTCAACGCAACATCAGGTTTTCACCTGTGTCCATGCCAGGATCCTACTCCTCTGTGCCCCCAACAAAGGCTCATCCACTGCAACACAGGAAGAGCCTTCCTTGACCAGGGCCTGCTGTCTGCAGAGTGGCCACTATTTTCTCTCCCCTGTTTCCCCTCCACCTCTGGCCAGAGGTTCCTGGTGGGTTGATTCCACAGTTTTTATTACAAATCAATAGGAAAAGGAGAAATGCTTTCTGAGAAGATTCTAAGCCTAATTAAAAACCCAGAAGAAGGCTGGACATGATGGCTCATGCCTGTAATCCCAGCACTTTGGGAGGCCAAGGCAGGCAGACCACCTGATGTCAGGAGTTCAAGATCAGCATGGCCAAGATGGTGAAATCCTGCCTCTACTAAAAACACAAAAATTAGCCAGGCGTGGTGGCAAATGTGTATAATTCCAGCTTCTAGGGAGGCTGAAGCAGGAGAATTGCTTGAACCCAGGAGGTTGCAGTAAGCCGAGATTGCACCACTGTACTCCAGCCTGGGCGATAGAGCGAGACTCCATCTCAAAACAAACAAACAAACAAAAACAAAAACAAAACAAAACAAACCCAGGAGAGAACATCCCTCAAAACTACTCTGCTCTTGTGTAAAGACACGTATTGATAAGAGAGATGGTGCAGAAGAAAGGGACAGGCTTCCATTGCGAGGTGTGGAGACCTGCCCATGAGAGTGGCAAAGAAAGGCAGAAAAGAAAACAGATGAAAATGGAGAAAATGACAGAGAAAAGGGAGAGGGGGAACCACCAAAAACAGCAAGCAGGAAGTAACCTATAGATAGAGGAGGGAGAGAAAGGGAACAAGACATAAAATGAGAAATAATCAGAGACAAAGAAAAATAGAAACAGAAAATAAATGGGAGAAATGGGTATAGAAGAAGAGAAAAAGATGAATGAAAGAGGTGAGAATAGAAGAGAGAGTGAGAGTGAGAGAAAGAGAAAGGGAAAGAGAGAGAGAGAGAGAGAGAGAGAGAGAGAAGTGACTGTCAGGTTCCTACCTAATTAACTTTCTCCCCTGTTCCCAAAAACTTGTGTGGGAGACCAGAGTGGAACCCAAGACAGCTGGTGGGGAAGGGAGGCCCCATGGCCACTGCCCCCGTTGTGCTGGACAGTGACGACACTTGACACAGCAGCAGGAGATAGACATCTGCCTCTGAGTCAGCTCCTTTCTTCACAGCCCCACCTGCCCCACCTTTTGGGCTAATGTTGCAGAGTTAATTACAGAAAGCCTGCCAGACTGGGGATTTATGAGCCTCAGGAGAGCCTGGCTCTAGAGGGGGAGGGAAGACGTGAGGGAGAGGATGGTCAGAGCCACCTACTGAGCTGGGCACTGAAGGTTTCTACTACCTGGAATGGCCCCCAAGCACCCACAGGCAAAAGGTGTCTGAGACCCAGGGAAATAAGGGGAGGTCTGTCCAGGCTAAGGCCTAGACCACAAAGCCAATTCTTTCAATATTGATTTAGACTGCCTTCCTACTCTTCTACCTATCCCTATAACTTTCCCCAGAGGGTTTTGCCAGTCTGCCTTTTTTTTTCTGCCCCTTTGTCACCTCCTCTCCCCATCTGTCAATCCTTTCTCCTATCTGACATCTCCTCTATGTATCTACCATCCTCCATTTACCTACCTCCACCCATCCATCTAAACTTTCACCCACCAGAAGCTCCAAAATCCCACTCCTCATCCTTCCACCAACTCCCTACCCACCTGCCAAACGCTCTTCCATCAATTCATGCTCCCTTATAGGCCAACTTTTCCACCCTTCCTCCAACTCCTTCAACTTCCACAGAACCTTCAGTCACCACCATTTCCACTATCCTCATGCCAATCCTCCAATCCATGATTCAGCTCCTATATTTCCCAACTCCTCTCCATCTGACCTTCTCTCTCTCCATGCACCATTCTCCATTTATCTTCCAAACTCCTTCATCCATCCACCAATCCCTCCACCCATCTGCCAACTTGTCCATACATTTGTCAACCCCTCCCCCTTCCTCCAACTCCTCACCTAGCAGCCGCTCTATCTTTTTCCAAATCCTCCATCCAACCACCAAAATTTCCAACCCCTCTCTACATTTACTTCCACCCTCATAAATTCCTACATTCACATGCTAACCCATCCATTCAGTAAGCCACGCTTCCTTGCATTTATACATACAATTCCATGTCTGATCCACCAATACCTAACTCCATCTACCATCTCATTTATCTCTCCATTCAGCAACCCTTCCATTAATATGTCAACCTCTTCCCACACTGTCAACTCCTCCCGCATTCCATCCTTCAATCCCCCAACACTCCAACGATCTTTAATGCACTCACTGACTTCACAAAGGCCCCAACCCAGCCCTCAGGGAAGTTCTGTAAAAAGAAAATAGATTTGTAGAACTGCAGAGCTGGGATATAATCTTGGTTTGGAACACACTGGCAGCGTGGCTCTGTTCAGTGCTCCCTGACCTCGTCACAGCTTTGGGAGGGTCCTCAAGGCCATTGAGGAAGCTGGACAGAGTAGAAA
Source organism: Papio anubis (assembly GCF_008728515.1). Taxonomy (NCBI): domain Eukaryota; kingdom Metazoa; phylum Chordata; class Mammalia; order Primates; family Cercopithecidae; genus Papio; species Papio anubis. Next base: position 67,886,780 of record NC_044991.1, read on the forward strand.
GGAAAGTAGGGGAAAGGTTCTCTCACCTCTGTTAAGGACGCTGGTAAAGTTAATTACAGCCAGCTCCTCACCCCTCTCCACCCGCCCCAGCTAACTGGACAGTACAGAGGGAGCCTCACCCCGCTGATTTCTGCCCTGACCTGTTCTGCCTGCCCTAATGGACACAACCAGGCCACAGTCCCCTCCTCTGCCTAAACTCTGGGGTTTTGAGCCAACTCCAAAGACCCTGACTAGCCAAAGCCATGTTGAACCAAGGCCTGAGCAGATTTACCAGGCTGGGATTGCAGGTGGCCCCCAGCACTGCAGTGACCTACTCAGCCTATATGGTCCCATCTGTTAAATACCAGAAACCCTCTTGACTACTTATGAGCCAGTTTAGACCCAGGCCAGGTAGATTCCAGGTAACACAGAGAGGTAGAAACTGCATCAAACCTAGATATAGGTTATGGAATCAGCAAGACCTGGCTTTGCATTCTTCTTGTACTTCCTGGCTGTTTCACTTAACCCTTCTGAGCCGCAGTGTTCTTGTTTGTAAAATTAAGGTCAGAAAGCTCCTACCTACTGCATGGGATTATGATTTTAAAATATACACACACTGGGATAAAGCTTGAAACACAGTAGTTCCCCATCAAGAGATGCTTTCACCTCCCTTGGACTGGCTCTGGTGGCTAAGTCCTGGTCTTCTCTCTACATCAGGGAAAACAGGACAAATTGCCATTCCTAGACCAGGTTGCCTGGGCTACAAAACTAAGCCTTCTCCCCCAAATGCCCCCTGTATAGGAATTTCCACAAAAATGAAAACAAAAACCTTTGCTTTTTAGGGAATTGTAAATGCCTGGAAAATTCTGCAATGGGGTGAAACTTGGCCAGAGACAGAAACAATTTTTCTTTTTGCAAATCTCAGCCCTTGCTTTTGGCCCAGGTTGGCCCCTTGCCAAAAATGTGAGAGATGACAGGTGAATGTGTGAGTTTCTGTGACTTGGGTTTCCGAAATGGCATTCAACAAGTGATCTGTCTAATTGCTTTTGATATCTAGAAAAGCTAATTAAGGTAATAATACTTGGCACTTGTATAATAATAATAAAAATAATGACCCTTTATATGTAAGGAGCGTCTTTCATCCAAGGATTACAAAGCCTTTACAAACATTAATTAATCCTCACAACTCACCTGTGAGGTGGGTGTAATTAGACCCATTTTATGGCTGGATGAATTGAGGCATGGATGGGGTGAGGGATGTGGTGAAGATCACACGCTGCATCTGCTGCCAAGACTGGGATGGCCTTGAAGATTTTAGAAGCCGTACTCAGAATTCTCACAACTGGTAGAATCCCTCTAAGCTGTCCCAGGGAGCACCCCCATGAGTCAAAGCTCTCTCTTGACCAGCCAGAGAGAAAAGTAGAACACTAGGACCACATCTGGCTGGGTGACCTTCAGCTAGTTCCTTCCCCTCTCTGAGCCTTTACTTCCTTCCCCATTAGCCAAGAGGACTGGGTTCCCTGACCCCTCACCTCCTCAGTGTTCAGCCCCACAAGCTTGTCATCCTGTTTCTGGCATCACTGTCAGGTTTTCAGGACCTTGAAGGCACCAACAAAGACCCAGATTCAGCCAGTATCCCTGGGCAGTTAGGTTGCCAGATTTAGCAAATAAAAATACAAGACACCGAGTTAGAACTTTTGAATTTCAGAAAAACAATGAAGAATTTTTCAGTGTAAGCATGTCCCATGCAATATTTGGAACATGCTTATACTGAAACATGGTTTGTTATTTACCTGAAATTCAACTTTAACTGGGTGTCCTGTGTTTTGTCCAACAACTGCTTGTTAGCCACTCTGTGCCAGGCACAGGCTGAATTTCTCACATCTCTGACCTCAGGTAATCCTTCCCCTACTCTGGGAGGCAGCCATTATCATTCCCATTTTGCCACGAAAACTAGTCTAGAGAAGAAAAGTGGCCTGCCCAGAGTCCTGAATTCCTCGTCTGCCTGGGTGTCCCTGGAGTCTCCACTGACACTCCCAGTGACTGATTCCCCAGGGCCCAGAAAACAAATTCCACACTCCCTGAGGGCAGCCCTTCCAGGCCCTGCAAATCTGCCCCTAAAGTCCTCTCTAGCTTCTTGTCGGCCCAAGGGTCCCATCAGGGATATGCAGATTCAGTGTAATTAGAGGTGCCCAGCACCCACACTTCCTTCCATCAGGCCTCCAGGCCTTTGCCTCTGCCAATCCCACCACCTGGAATGCTGTTCCTCCACCTTCTCCTGCAAAATGCCTACAGGTCTGCAGGATACTGCTCAGTGTCACCTCCTCAGAGATGCCTTCCCTGGCCAAATACTCGTTCTGCTGTGTTAACCTCTGCGCTACCACATTCCCCAGCATGCTTGCATGCGTGTGTGTGTGTGTGTGTGTGTGTGTGTGTGTACACTCTGTGTGTGTGTATGTGCGTGTGGTTGTGTGTGTGTGTGTTTTCTCTGTGCTCCACCCTTCCATGACCAGTACACCTAGGGCTGTTTCTTGGCCCCATGCCTTGGCACACACTATTTCCTCTTCCTGGAATCATCCTCCAAAATTAAGTCATGCATTCATTCATTCAATTGATACTTATTAAGCACTTGCTATGTGTTGAGCTTATCCTTCCTGCCCTTATGAAATCAACAGTCTAGTGCAGGGGTCCACAAACTTTTTTCTGTAAAGAGACAGTTAGTAAATAGTCAGGTTTTGCAGGCCATAGGGTCTGTGTCACAACTACTCCACTCTGCCGTTGTAGCATGGGAGCAGCCATAGACAGTATTAGCTGGGTATGGCTGTGTTCCCATAAAACTTTATTTACAAAAAAAAGGCACTAGGCCACATTTGGCCTATTGGTTGTAGTTCACCAACTCCTGATCTGTTCGAAATGGACATTGAGCAAATATCACACAAATGCCAGATTTAACAAACTTTCTTCAATCCTGTGAAAGCAAAGATTCTACTCAAATTCTCCCCACTCTGTGAGACCTTATAGCAGTGGCCTCTTCCTCTGTGCTTTCAGTGCTCCTGACTTTAGGGGGCTCATCTGTGGTCATTCAAGGCAGGGACAACCTTTCCAACCAGATGCCTTAAGACCCACTGCTGTTGCTGCACCTACTCCTGCCTGAGGTGCCCCTGCTGGGACCAGATGGGGCTGGGCTGGGGTGGATCTTGTTTAGGACCCTTCCCTAGCAGAAGGGAAGTTCTGCTCACCCCTTATCCTTAAAGATGATCCTCCTGCCACTTCTTCCAATCACTTGTCTCTGATTATAACCCAGGGTGAGCTGGACTGGGCATCTTATTTAATAGAGAGTGACTGTGCTCGTATATTTGAGTGAGAAGCATCACATTTTCCTTCTTGGCAAGAAGGAAACATAAAACCCTCTCCAGAGACCCCAGGGCTAAACGAAGGGACAGATGTTTCCAGCATCATGGTTTTGTGTCCCCTCCTTCAGTGGCTCCATCTTGCTGGGCTCCAAAACTGTTCGTCAGGATGTGCACGCCCTCAACACACACATACATACATTAAAATCAGGCCCCCTATGCATTCATACACATGTGTTCAGCACACAGGTTTACACATACCTCAGGCGGATGTATGTTTACATATATAAGCACATATGGACACACACAAATTCCTGCTTCACACATATACCAAGAGTATTCACAACAAGGCAGACAAATTTGGGCACAAAAACAGATTCATCTAGAGACATACAAACCCTGAATTTTTGCCCCACAGCTACTATACATGTGTGCACGCACACATACACTATGGACATGTATGTGCACATGCCCACACTATGCACATGTGAGCACACACACACCTGCACACATACTATGCATGTATATATAGTGAAATCCAATCCCACCATGTCTTGCCTGAGGAACAGGCCGTGAAAATCACATCTTTGCATTTCTGGCCTACCAGTTCCATCTGGGTTCCTGCTGCCAGTCTCAGCTCCAGGGAGCGACACAGGAAGTTCCCATTTCCCTGGCTGCCAAATCCCAGCCACCTCTGACCCTTAGAAAGACAGAAACTCCTCCAGCTTCCTGTGAGCCAGTCCTGCTGTGTGCCCAACACTCCTAGCCGACGTGTGGCCTGAGGAGATAACGCGAGGCTTGGTGTCCAGCCCCGTCTGTGGCTCCCGCAGTCAAGGCAGCTTCCTTGGCCTCCCCTGCAGGTCAGGGCCTGGCATGCTGGGGGCCTCCAGGGAAGGGCCTTGGATTGCACCCAAGGTCAAATGCCCCCTTTATCTGAAGGACGCTGGCCACTTTCCTGTCCTGCTTCCCTCTGCTTCCAACACTTCTAGCAGCCTTGGGGAGCTCACTGTCCCCAGGAGCCAACGCCTACTGCTCTTTTAACTCTTACTGAGCCGTCTGCATCCAGGCTCTGCTGCCTTCCTGGTGGGGAGCCAGTGGCACAGATGGAAGTGACAGGGGCAGGAATTAAGAAACTGGTGAACCCCAGCTCCCAGGCTCTTGGTTGAACTGGTCTGCAGAGTCGGGACCCCTTGTGGGTGTCCTCATGTTGAACAATTCACTCATCCATTCATTCAAAACACTTGTGCTAAGGCTCTCCCCTGGCGCTGGGGATTCAGTGGTGACTAGACAAGAGTCACTGACCTTGCTGTGGGCATAAAAACCTGGGTGCCAAGGGAACCCATCAGCATGGGCTTCTGTAGTCAGGAAAGCTCCTCAGAGAAAGTGGCATCTGATTTGGGTCTAGCAGGCCAAAGAGAAATGTGCATAGAGGAACAAGCTATATGTAACCAACAGCAAGTGGAAAGGGCCAACGAGGCTGGGGCTGGTGCATAGTAGGAGCTCTGCAAGTGTTTGTCGACTGAATGAATGAAGAGGAACTTCTGGAGGCTTTTCAGCAGGGAAGTAATATAGATTATTATTTATAAGTGATGCCATCTACTTCTCACTGAAGGCTTTCTTTGCCCAGGATGGATGGGTCTTCTCCCAGAGGTTTAATTGCTCACTGGATTCCCCAACCCCAGTCCCCACCACACACTTACATATAGACACAAACACACCCACAAACAAGCGCTGGCTGCAGATGCCCACGTGCACATGCACACTCACACACATGTGAGCCAACCACACATGTGCAACCACATGCGGCCCATGTCCACATGTCTAAGAATGACAATCATAGCAAACACTTTTATTCAACTTTCCCACAGGCCAGGCGGCAGTTCTCTGCATTTATTAACTCAGTTAATTCAGTCCTCTAAGGTAGGAGCGATTGGGATTCCCATTTCCACAGATAAGAAAACCAAGCCATGGAGATGGGTCAGTTGTCCAAAGTCATACAGTTAGGAAGTGGCAGGGCTGGGATTCAACCTGAGCCACCTGATCCCAGAGACCATGCTCATAATCACCACAGCAACGTGGTCCCAGCCTCCTCAGCCTCCCTCTCACTCCCCGCCCTCCACACTTCACCACCCATCTTGTAGTCCAGCCACGCTGAAACCCATGCGGTCCCCCAAACACACAATTCGCTGCCATGCTCATCTCTCTGGCATATTTCCTCCCATCTCTTTCCGAGGTCCACATCTCCTTATGAGATCCGTTTCATTATTTGTTTACCAAACATTTGTTAAGCACAGATTATGGACTGAGGCTTTGTGCCCAGCATTTTACATGCATTCTCTCATTCAACCCTCACTGCAACCTTATGAAGGTTCTGTTGTTATTAGCCTCATTTCACAGATGAGTAAACTGAGGCACAAAGTGGTTAAGTTACTCCCCCAAGGTCACAAAGAGGGAGAACTTGGAATGGACTCAAACCGTCTTGACTCATGAGCCTCAACTCTTCATCTCATCTTAGTCTGCGTCCTGCTCAGCTTCGGCCTCTGTGACTGAGAACAAACTCTCAGAGGGAGGAAGAGGAGAAGATGGAAGGAAGGAGGTGGAGGAGGAAGAGGAGCAGCATTAAAACAAAACTCAAGGCTAGCGGAGATTTCGAATCCTGAGTGTGGGTGGGGTGGACAGGAGGATTATAGAGCGACCTTGCAAACTTTTTACCCACATTTTATTGTGAATATTCTGAAAGCATAGAAAAGTGGAAAGCACTGTGCCATGAGCGCCCCTAAACCCACTACCTTGATTTGGCAATGAGCCTCTCACGATTCCTTCCTTTATCTCCCGTCTATGCATCTCGCCAGCCATCGGTCCACTTACAATGCAGATACTTTGCAGACTTTTTCAAACCTGAAGAAATGGTCAAGGCTAAGCTCCCTTGGGAAAATCACTGTGGGTGACGCAGGTGGAGATTTTTACTGGAGCCCAAGAGCCTGTGCACAGTTTACATGTACACACACAGTTAGATGCACGTGCGTGTGTGCGCGCACACACACAAGGGAGCAAGGACACAAAGGGTGAAGAAAGTCTCAGGATTTGGAAGAGAGCCAGGACTACCTCAGTTGATCAGTCGGCCAGTTCCTTTCCACCTGCCAGGCCCCATTAGCCCCATCGAGGCCACCAGGGGCCCCAGGGGCTCAGGGCCAGGCTAGGGGGTGGGGTATTTCCCTAACTGGCCTGCTTGTCCTTCACCCAGCAGAGGAAACAGCCGCTGGCTTCAGCCTCCAAATGACAGGAAACGCCACGGAGGGCTACTCGGCAGTAATTACTACTTTGAGAAAGGAGGGGAAAAAAACTGAGGGGGAACAGTTCCAACTCAAATAATCCACTCCTCGGGGGGGATGGGAGGGTGTTCCAAGGAAAAGACATTTTGAAAAGCCTTCAATCAATCTGACAAGCAATTATCTGTTTAGCGGCTGGTACAAATCCTCCGCTGAGGACTTGTGCCCCCTCCCAGGAAGATCAGAACCCCAGACTGACATTCAGCCCCTCAAAGCCCCCATCCCATCCTCCTAGTAGCCGGAAGGTGAAACATTGAGATCGTAATCCCGCCTGGGAAACTTCAGCTCTAGGAGCAGCCAGGGAGTGGTTACCTGATTCTTTCCTCCACACTCCCATATCTACACACACACACATGCACACACACTCTGCCCTGCACGACCACATGCCCTGTCCCACATGTTGTAGGATGAGCTTGTTTCAAATAGTCTCTCCTTCCCCCAGCAACCATAAGCATTCTCTCTCATTTCATTAATTCATTCAACAAACATTTTTCTTGAAGCTTCATTAGGATACTGGTGATAAGGATGAGAGACCTCTCTGGTCTTCTGAATACAGCTGGGGAAGAAAGTCTTTGTCACCTTTGTGATTCCTACCCCAGTTTGGGGAAGCAGCACAGAGAATTGGAGAGAGCCTGGCTGGGAATGTGAGAGCTGAATTCAGACCTAAGTGTGACCAGGCAGGCTCCGGTCCCCTCTAGGGCTCCAGAGGCTATGTTGAAGGGGTCTCTTCTTTACTTCATCCACCTGCCCTAGGCCAGGCCTCCTCCTCTTACCACCTCTCCCAGGCCCTGGGCCTGCCTCACCCTCAGCGAATCCCAGAACTGTCTCTAGTCCAGCCTACGTGGGACAGAGAGAGAGCAGGCAGGTTTGGCCCACCAGGGAGGGTCTTGCCCCTGCCCTGCACTTCGTAAAGAGCGGAGAATGAGCCCCCAGCAGCGCAGAGTGGGGCCCTGACAGGCTGATGTCCTTGCCCACCACCCTACACACTTCCTCACACAGTGCTTGTGTGTATATGCACATGTGTGTATCTCACACACAGCCCCTCACTGGCACATTCCGACATCACACGCCTGCAGGCTGTACACACATGGGCTTAATGCCGCAAGTGAGAGTCCTGCATCCCTGGTCTCACTCATGGGCACACAGCATGTCACACCTGCACATTCACCACTGTGGATATCCGTGCTCCTCCCCATGCTGGCACAGACTCATACATACACATACACAAACAGCCAGATATCAGCCGTGGGTACAACCCTCACAATCACAGACACTCACATGAATTTCTCACCCCTTCACACACCCAGAGTCTCATGAAGGAGACAGCACACAGGAAGGGAGCAGGCGGGGAACGGAGCAGGCAGGGAATGGAGCAGGCGGCAGAGGGAAGCCCTCCCAGGCAGAGTCCTCATCAGCACCAAAGAAGGAAGCCCTCATCCAAGACACAAGTGAGGAGAGAATGCAAAAAGGACTCCCAGGCCAGAGGCTGCAGCAAGAGGGAGCTGACGGGGACAGGGCAAGGAAGGTCAGAACCCTGGCCAGGAAGGAGCCTGGGCTCACGGTTAGGAGAGCAGAGATCTCAGGGAACAGCAGAGTGGCAGGCCTCGTGGAATGATAATGCCTGCCCACCAACACTGTACTGTCCTGAAAGAAACACACACATGCAGGCTCTCTGTCAACCTGCGAGGTACGAGGGCTGTCACTAGTCAGAACATGCTTCAGGGTGAGGAGACAGGCACTGAGATAGGTGACTTGCGCAGGGTCACACAGCTCTGAGCAGAAAAGTCATAATCTAAACCCAAGTCCTGCTAACTCTGATATCCATGCTGTTAAGCACTTTGAGATATCAACAGCTTAGAAGAGAAATTCCGTGTAAAATGCTTGACACGGAGCAAATGCACAATAAATGTCAGTTCTGCTCATTTCTATCATTGCCTATCTTGGAATCCATGGTCTCATCAACAAAGCTGAGTGCTCTGATGGGGAAACCAGATAAGATACATGTGAAAACCGGCGCCCTGTGTTTTGCAGTGGGACCTTGGGTGCACATCAAAAAGTAAGCTCCATGTCCAGCCCGGTAGTCCCCACACTCCGTTCTTAGAGCAGAAGGACTAATTCCAGCTCTACCTTCCATGGCTGGAGTCTGCTGACCAGCCATTCAGGCTCTGCCCAGAGCTAGGTAGAGAGGCAAAGACTGACCCTGGCAGGCCCTGTCTGACATTACAGCCCTGGGATATGGGATCCTGCTTCCCTCAAGAGTCTGCAACCTGGAAAGACATGGAACCCACTTCACCCAGACACACGGGCCATTGCAGCTCCCACTAAATTCACGACAGCTGTCACAACGCTCAGGGACACACATGGAACACATTATCTCTCAAGGCCATCAGCAGGGAGAGGACAGGAATGCGTGTGTAGACAGAGCAAAATGATCCTGCTCTCCTGGCACAGGAGGGAGGCAGCTGCTTGTTCTCCCAGGACATTTCATTTTGCCCTCAGAGATTGGCAAGACATATCTGATGCATTGGAAAGCAGGCACATGGCTCACCATGTCCCCAAGAAGACACACCTTCATGTTTTATGACCAGAACAACTCAGGTACAAGATCAGCCCCAAGTTAATCCCAGTTCCCATCCCCTGACTGCACTGCATGAAAGCAGAAACTCCCTCCGCTTGCAACAGAGCTGAAGCAGACACCAACTATCCATTCATCCATCTATCCTTCCATTTCATCAGCATTTATGGATGCCTACCTATGCCCTGCCTTGTACCTGGCACTGGAAGTGAACGGACAAATAAGACACTGTTTCTAAGAACTCAAGGGCCAGAGGTGGAGACAGTGGAGGTGATATCGTCACGAGGGGCAGCGCAGCAGAGTGGAAACTTTGGCAACACACAGAACCGGGGTCAGATTCCAGATCTGTCCCTTCCTAGAAATTCAGCCCCAGCAAGTGACTTATCTTCAGCAAGTCTCAGTCCCCTCTTAGCGGAATGAGGATGATGATGGTACCTACCTCCTTGGTTGTTGGGGAGATGACATGGGACAATGCTTGTAAAGTGCTGAGCCCTGAGCCTGCTGCATTGAGACTCTCCGTGAGGGCCAGCTGGTATCATTGATCCCTTCTGTAAAATGGGTATAACAATATCCAGCCTCTCCACCTTTATAATGAGGTTTACCAGATAAAATCACGTGTGGTAAGTGTGCTTTATAAATGGTGGAGGGCTTATGTTATCACTCATTCATTAGCTTACCATTCCTTGACAGCCTGCAAAGGGCCAAGGCTACAGCTAGGAATGAGGTTATCTTACAGGAGCAAGAAGTAAGGGAAACACAGATGTGGCTGCAGAGTCCGGCATCTGGGAACGAAGATCAATTACGATCCTGATGCAATAAGAACAGCCATAAAAGCTTCCACAGAGGAGGGCAAAGGAGGTGGTCATTAGCTAACTGGTGAGATCAAGGAAAGCTTCCTGGAAGAAAAGGGAGTTAGCATTGGTGCTGCAAGGATGAATGAGCATTGAGGCTTCACCTTTTAAGTCTGAGCAAGCTTCCACTCTAATAAGAGAATCAGCATGTCTTCAGTGACACAAGAGGGGTGGACACAGGCAGATTTTACTCGCTACCCATCCAGTGTACAGAAAAGTGTCGGAGTTCTGAGGACAGAAATCTGAGAAGCCTGGAGCCAGCTGGACTCAGGCTCAGCCTTGGAACCACGAGGAGCAAATGGGGCAGGACATGTCACCGAGTTCTCAGTTGTCCCTCAATCCACAGTGACATCTTCCACAAGTCTCAGTGGCAGCCCCAAGATCGGAACCTGCATCTGGCTGTTCATGACACTCTGCCAGACCCAACAGAGGTCCTGTAGAAACCAGACTGCGCACTCACCCCAAATAGCACCCCCTCCTCAGCCCCATAAGCACCTTTTTTACCTCCTCACATCACTTACCACTGTCACTAGGACCTAATGTAAGTCACAGGGGAGGCCGTTGGCTGACAGCCACTCCAGGAAGTCACATTAGCAACTTCATTCATCAGGGTCAGGATTGAGCTTCCATTGTCTGCTGTGACAGTTTGTTTATTTCGACTTTGGCGGCAGCCCCAATTTATTACAATTATCACTGTCTGGCATGGAAGAGAATATACTTGCCTTTCACAAGCACACAAGAATGGCATTCTTGCATTTTGTAGCAAAAGACTCACCTGACTCAATACCTCCCCAAATATCAAATAACGTTAAAGAGAGAATATGAATCTATTGATACATATACTATATATATACATCTTTGAATCCACAAATCAATCATTTTATTTTATTTTAGAAGAATAAGGAATAACTGTCTATCTAGCAGCAAACAAAATAATAAACAATAATACCTAATGCCGGTGAGGTTTCCTTGAAGTGGCTAAACGGACAAACTTTGCTGGAGGCAATGTAAATCAGAACATCCTTTATGGAAAGTAAATTGGAAAATACGTATCACAAACCACAAAAATGTTCTCACCCTGAGACCCACTGATTCTGCTTCTGGGAATTTATCCTAAGGAAATTAGACAAATAAAGAGAAGCGCTCTGTGGAAAAAGAGAAGAGTTCATTGAAGCATTATTTCAAATAGGGGAAAATTGAAAGTAAAATTCAACAATACTCAGCATCAATTTGATGAAATAATAGGGAGTCATTAACATGATAATCTGTACTATTGGTGGAGTAAGCAAAGGCACGTGTATACTGTATTCACCTTTCAAGTTTATTATCAAGACCAGCATGTACAAACTACATATTAACATATAAGTCACTGTACTTGCAATGGCAGGCTGGTAGCCTTATGGAGAAGGTTTTTGCCCTTGTTTTCTAAACTTTCAGTTGGGTTCTATATGGTTTTATAATTTCTTTTAACTGGAGCTAACAAATGATCATGCTTCACAAAAGAACTACAAACAGTGCCTAATTAGACACAGCAGCTTTCACAAGACCCTCAGCCTCGTTTCCATGTTCCTTAAGATCCTTCACCCATAAATATAGTGTGGGAAATAGACAGGCCTGGCAAGCCTTTTTAAGTCTTTAAGTCCAGTGCTGTGAGGAAGAATGGATTTGTCAAAACAATGGCTGATGGTAGTTGACCACTTCATACCCATCTATTAAATTTGGTCCTCATGGGCCAGGCATGGTGGCTCACGCGTGTAATCCCAGCACTTTGGGAGGCCGAGGCAGGCAGATCACCTGAGGTCAGGAGTTCGAGACCAGCCTGGCCAACATGGTGAAACCCCATCTCTACTAAAAATACAAGAATTAGCCAGGCGTGGTGGTGCATGCCTGTAATCTCAGCTACTCGGGCGACTGAAGCAGGAGAATCGCTTGAACCTGGGAGGTGGAGGTTGCGGTGAGCCGAGATTGTGCCATTGCACTCCAGCCTGGGCAACAAGAACAAAACTCCATAAAAAAAAAAAAAAATCAGTGCTCAACAACCCTGCAAAGTGGATTGTATCATCCCCATTTTACAGATGGGAAAACTGAGGCTTGTCCAGGAATAACACAGGTGGTAAGGAGAGGAGCCAGGATTCAAATCCACGACTCTACTCCATCGCCTGTTTGTTGTTGTGTTTCTCAATTCATGTTGATTATTTTTCTCAAATGGATGTAGTTTAAAAGAAGTTGATTCACTAAAAGAAGTTTGAAGTTGTGGCTTGAAGGGAACTCCCAGCAGCCCATTCAGGCTGCCTGGGAGGCCCTTCTGTCTTGAAAGGGAACATACAGTTAGCTGACTTTGCCTGAAGGAGGACTGGCCGAGCCAGCGGCTGCAAAACCTATTGGGTTAAGCATTCCAAAAGAAAACACCCCCTTCACCAAGAATGTACCTCAATAACCACAGAAACAGGCCCCAAAGAAGAAAAAGGGGCTTGGGGGAGCCTCTGATTGGCTCCCGGTGATGTCATGCCCCAGCCCAAAATGCCTGTAAAAGGGCCTACTCTGGGCGACTTTATGGGGGCTTTGGTGTCTGCACACTCCCTCCCTGGCAGCCAGGCCAGCATGACGGCTCCTGTCTGCCTCCCTGCCCCCTGCACGTCCCCAGCGTCCTTGCCCTGGCCTCTCCCAGCCTGTAATTACTTTCAGTGCCCTGCTTTATGGGCTCCAGCGAGGGGGACTTAGCAGCAAGAGGAAGTTCCTTGAAAGGCACCCAGGAATCTTCCCAGAAGGGCCTCTTTCTCCTTGCTCTCTGAGGGGCTTTGAAAGCAGACCCAGGAGGCACTGTGGGGCCTGGCCTCCTCAGATACCCTCCCAGCTCCCAGGTCCTCTTACCTGGCCCACTGGCTGGCACTTCTTTGCCAACAATCTTTCAGTTGTCCCTGGGGACTCTTAGAATAAAATACAAATCATTCCCTGTGGCCTCCAAGTCTGGGGTCTGCCTCATCTCTCACAATCCCCCACCCTCCACTGTCACAGACCAGCTGTAACGGTCCATCCACCATTCACAGACACACCACCCTTCCTTGCCTCTGAGCTTCCTCAAATGCCAGTCCCCCTGCTGGAACACTTGTCCCTCTTCCCTCTCTGCTCACCACATTTTAGCCGACTAACTCCCACTCACCCTTGAGGTCTCCATTTAGACTTCTTTTCCTTCGGGGATCTTCTGTGGACCTCTGTCCTGGCCGGGCTCAGCGCCTCCTCTTCTCGGCTCACAGAGCCCCTGAGTTTTGTCCTATGCCATAGTCATTTGGGTCCCTCCAGAAGCCAAGTCTACAATGAAGATTGAAGGTAGTGTATGTAGAAGGTGATCGCAGCATCTGCTGGCAGGGAAATGAGAAATGAGGCAGGGACAGGAAGGCAGCCAATAAAGGATATTATCAGGCAAGTTCCCACCATGGGCAACTTCAGCTAAGAGTTCAGTGTAGAACACACAGCTCTGAGTTACCTCAGCCTAGAAGGAAGGAGCCATGGTATTAATCCACCAGTTCCATCAATCATTGGTTGGAGCTATTCCCGATGGACGTCAATTTTCCAGCTTGCCTTTAGTGTAGGCACAGTGGACTTGGGCAGGGAGAGAAAGGCCCTGGGCAGGGACTAAGTGGTCAAGGGTAAGTCAGGACTACAACAGTGAGGTCCAAAGGGAGATAAGTGGGGCCCTGATACCTGCTCTACTCACAGCCCCACCAGCCCACACTGCAGTTGCCTCTTCCCTGCTGTCTCTTCAACAAGAAAATAAGCTTCAGGCAGACAGGCATCTCTTCCATTTTGTTTATGGCTGCATTCCCTACATAGGCACACTGGGTGAATCAAAATTATGTCCTGCTTGGGGTGGATCCACCAGCCAACCACTGGTTGAGGGGTTCTATCACGTGTCCTCACTTTTCCAGCTAGTAAATCCAAAGATCCCAGAGGCAGAGCCATGAGAAGAAACTTGGAACACCTTGCATTATCATAAACGTTGGCCAGAGACTTCGAGGGTCAAACTTGCCCCTGGAAGATCCATGGGCAAGGACAACCGTAGGGAGAGCCAGAGGCCTGGATTCAAATCCCAGATCTGCCAATACTGTGTGGCCTTGGGCAAGTTGCTCAATCTCTCTGTGCTATAGTTTCCTCAACTATAATAACCCCATAAGGTAGGCACAATTAATAGCATTGTTACAAAATTCTAATGAAATTGTGTATGTAATATGTTTGGTCATCATTAAAATGATTCTTACCTCCTAAGTATATAAGGAGCTGCCTGGATGTAAAAAGAAAAAAAAAAAAAATGATTTTTAAGAGAAGCCAGGTTTACTCCTAAACCTTAAGGGTTCCCTGATGCACGCACCTACCCTATGCCAGGCATTGTGCTAGAGGCGTTACACATGTCCAGCAGCCCATCCACTACAGACCTGCCTTCAATGGCACTTCTAACCTGTTTGAACACCTCTAGTGACAGGAGGCTCACTACATCACAAGGGAACCAGATAGATTTTCAAACAGCTCTAAATGGCTAACACAGGACCATGCTCACAGGAAACACGGAGCTCTCTTTGCCCCACGGCAGCCTCTTGGAAATATGAAGGAGTGGTCCTGATGTCAGCTTTCTCTCTCCCACATCAGGCGCGTGTTCCCTCACAGAACATGACTGTGAGGTCCTATGTCTCCAAGGTCTCACTCTTTCCCTCCACTGGAAGGTCTCCAGTACCTCTGAATTAAATGAGAGCCACCCCTGAGGGTGATCTGGGCAGTGCAGAACACAACGTGTCTCATCCCCTGCTCAGGACACTTTCTTCTATTCATGCAGTCAGGGGTTGCATTAGCATTTTGGCAGCTGGAACACAGCATGTGGCCCTGGGCAAACCATTTGGTTTCTCTGAGTCTCAGTGTCTACCCATAAAGTGAAGACAATACAGGCACCTACCTCATAAAGCTACTGGAATGATTAAATGGAATGATACATGAAAAGCTCTTAACACAATACTGAAAAAATGTAGGTAATATTGGGAACCGGCTAAAAGTCATAGCCGTGTCTCTTTCACATGAGGTCTTATGAAACTGGGTTTTTCCCATCTTTGGTCTTTTCCAACAAAGTCAGCAAGACTTTGTCAGACTTTAACTGAGTCCATGATAAATATGTTGGCTAAGAATGGACCAAAGAAGACCCCTTGGCATGGTCCAGAGACCCCCATCAAGAATGCCATGAGTGCACTGATGACCATTCCACGGGAATTAATGCTCTGCCCCCTACCACCTCCCTCAGCCTCGCTATGCCTCTCCTGTCCACTAGATGTGGAGATCCAAGGGCTGACCGCGCTGTTGCATTCATCTCTGTGTCTGCAGATTCTTGCCGAGTGACTGGCCCAAGAACAAGAATTGAATTTCCCCTATTCACAGATGGCCTAGAGCCAGGAGGACAGTTTTTGTGAGGTCTCTATTTTTATTCTCATTTTACATGAAAGAGCATTGATGATCACAAAGGTAACTGTTATAAGCATTCAGCAGGCATCAGATCTTCCTTTACTGGCTCATCAAATCCTCACTATGGCATCACTGCTGCCTCCACTATTCAGGTAAGGAAACTGAGACTCAGATGAGTTAAATGACTTGCCCAAGACCCCATGGACGCGAAGTGATAGAAGCAAGATTTGAACCCAGGCCTACAAAGCTACAAGTCACCTTCCTCCTCTACCTGGAAGAATTTTTTTATTTATTATTGTTATTATTATTATTTGAGACAGAGTTTTGCTCTTGTTGCCCAGGCCGAAATACAATGGTGCTATCTCCACTCACTGCAACCTCCGCCTCCCAGGTTCAAGCGATTCTCCTGCCTCAGCCTCCAGAGTAGCTGGGACAACAGGCATGCGCTACCATGTCTAGCTAATTTTTTTGTATTTTTAGAGAGACGGGGTTTCACCATATTAGCCAGGGTGGTCTCAAACTCCTGACCCCAGGTGATCCACCCACCTCGGCCTCCCAAAATCCTGGGATTACAGGTGTGAGCCACCACACCTGGTGACTTGGAAGATTTTAAAGTGCTTTTCTAATGCTAAGAGTTGAGGGGAAAATGTATTTGGTCATGCAGTTCAGCATCTGCTCACAGGCCTGATCCCAGAGATCTACAGCAGCATAAACCTTCTACGGCAATTTTAAAACATAGCCATAAATCCTGTGACACTATTCCTAGTAGGATGTGGGCCTATGATCTGTCCCCTCGAACCAGAGGGACTTATGACTGCTTTGACCAATAGAGTACAGAAGTGACACTATATGATTTCCTAGGCTACATCATGACATGCCATGAGGCATCTACCTTATTTAATGGAGCAATTGTACTGAGAGTCAGGAGATGGCTATTAAGAAACTCTCATGCTCTACTAACCTGAGACCACAATGCTGGAAGCTATATGTAGGTGTTCCAGCTGACAGCTGCATGTGAGCCCCGTCTTCAACCAGCCCAACCCAGGCACCAGAAAGAAGAATGAAGAAGCCATCTCGAAAGTGGATTCCTCAGTCCCAGCCATTCAAGTCATCCCAGGTGAGGTGCCCAGATGTCATGAAGCAGAGATGAGCTGTCTCTTCTGTGACCTTTCCTAATTTCTGACCCACTGAACTTGTGAGTGTACTGAAAGGGGTGTTGTTTTATACCAGTAAGTTGTGGGGTGGTTTGCTCTGCAGCAAAAGAGAGATAATCAGAACACCATCTGACCCTACAGCTCCTCATTTCTCAATGCTCTCAACTTGTTGATGGAAATGCACATTGATTTTCAAAGTCAGAAGCTCCGCATGGACCATTCAGAAAGTCATATCTGACCCAGATATTTTGGCTGAGTAAGAGCCCAGGCTTGCTAGAGACTTGGACTTCAGCATCCTGATAATTTTGGTGTCCCATCTGTTCGTTTATTAGTAGTTATTGCATTGCTACCTTATGCCAGGCACTGTGCTAGGCATGGAGATATGGCGATAAACAAAATGGACACCAGCCTTGCCCACAGGAGCTCACAGTCCAGTGGGGAAGACAGACACCACATAAGAAATTTTAAGTTAAAAATGGAGACGCACAGCCTTAGTTAGGGTCATCTAACCATGTCTGGTAAAGGGAGCAGGACAGGCCTAAGAAGGTGACCATCAGAGGGCTGAACAACAGAGGCAGTACCCATCTGATGTGGAAGGGGCAGAGACAAGAACTGCAGGAAGAGAGAACAGCCAGAGGGGAGGCTGGGTTGAGAGAATGCATGAGGCATTCAAGGACACAACAGATATCTGGTGTGGCTGGAACGAAGACACTGAGGCAGAGTGGTAAGAGGAGACACTGGACAGGGCTGCCAGGTAGAAATGGATGGGGTATCCCAGCCTAGGTCCCCATCCAGCCCCAGTCCCAAACTGCTGGCCAGCTGACCACCTCTGCTTCTTGGAGCCCCCTGGCTTCCTTCTCATCTCTGACTGTTTCTTCTCCGTTTCCTTGGCTGCCTTCTCTTTCTCCAATCATTGCCACATGTGAGCGTTCCCGCCTCACAAAACACTCGTAGTTCTCAGTTGCTCATGTGCTCTTCTGATAACCCCCAAATATTAAGGTGAAACACAGGAAACGGCAATATTTGACCATGTGTGACCTAAGAAAAAAAAAATCACCCAGCAATTTCAATGGTTCAGGTTAATTTTAAGCTGTTGCCCCTTTCAAGCTATCTTCTGCAATGTCCCAATCAGCAAAGAAAGCCTTGACACTCATTATTTTCTGAGGTTTGTCATTTTCAAATCTTTCCAAATATGAAATTATATAATAATTTCAAATAAAATTATGTAATCTGCACCCTTTGAATTCGACCATGCCCCTCTAACCACACCGCCCGAGGCCTCGACCCCAACTCCTAGATGTGAGACACTGCTCCATTTTGGTCCAGAGGGTTCTCACCACCCTCATCTCTTCAAACTCTTCCACAGCAACTGGAAGGTTCCTAAGAACATTAAAAGTCTTAGAGGGAATTGAGGAAAACAGCAGGTTGGAGAGGTTGAAACTCAGAATGAAATAAGTTTGGAGATGATCTCAGCAATTGCTGAGAATGGCCTATGGCAGGTGCCCAAGGTGCCCAGAATCTAAATCTGAAAGGCCCATACATTTATTTCTGCCCTGAACCCAAGAATATGATAGAAAAACACAGGGGCTAAAAAGGCTCTCAGGCTTACTTCTCCAACCAGCCAGCCAGACCCTGCCTGATACATATAGGGAAACTGACGGGACCTAGAGACAAAAAAGGATACACGCCAGACCTTGCCTTGAGGTTGAACTTAGGGCTAGAAACCAGATGTCCCAGTGCTCCATCTACCCCTCCACTCCTGCAGAGTGGGGCAAGAGTCCTGAGTGGCCAGCTGGCCATGTCCAAGCCTGAGGCCAGACACTGCTCACGTGCACTGCTGTTTGCTCAAGGGAGCGGGCCTGTGGCCATCTGGTCACATGTCATGCATTGGAGTGTGAATGGCCAGACAGAGGCATAGGTGCGGGGGTGGATCGCAGGGTGGGGGGTAATTTTTTAAACTGCTCTGCGTCACTGTCCCCAGAGATACTGAGAAATTGGGTGAAAGTGTACCATCTCTGGAGCCTTAGCCACCTGGGTCAGGGATGGGGCATACTGTGCCCCCAGGTCAATCCTGCACCTTCCCAGGCCTGGGAATCCTGAGTTTTTGCCCCAATGTGCTAGAGACTCTTGTTTGCCCCTAGCACTGGCCCACTCAGAGGTGAAGGATGGTTCTGGGCCTTGGAAGAGCTAGTGTGGTAAGGACAGGCTGGATCTGACTCTTTCTCTCTGTGTCTCTCTCTCTCTGTGTATGCATGTTTGGGTCTGTGTGTCTGTGTTAGGTGTGTGTATCCAGAGACAGCCACAGAGAGACAGGCACCAAGTGCATCGCCACCATCCTCATTACCAGCCAACATCTACCGCTACCTCCTCTGTGCCCAAGGAAAGAGGAAAGAAATGGGAATCCTTCCTTGGCCCTGAGGAGGAGCTCAGTCTCCACAGGGCAAAATCTACTGAGCCCCTACCATGCACTGAGTGCCTTATTGCACCTCCCAATTTAATCTGCTCAACAATCCTCTCAGGAAGAGGCCATTACCTATGTCACAGCTGAGGAAACAGAGGCACTGCAAGGCTAATGGGCATGCCTGGGGGAAGATACATGAGGAGCAGGTGCTAATCTGCCTTTGCTCACCATTTAATTCTCAATGGTTGGTACAAGAGAGGTAGATGCCCAGTAAATCTTTGTGGAACGAGTGAGTTGAATAAATAAATGAAGTGTCAGAAGCAGGACTGGCAGCGGGGTCTGTCTGCTCCAAAGGCTGAGATGCCTCTTGATTTGCAGACATGTAAAATGTGCACTAAGAGGAGTCAACACAAAGCAGTGTGGAAACAGAAACCACAGTGCCGGACATTGCCAGGGGGCCAAGGGTAGCACAAAAAGCAGACTCCATTTGATTGAGGTTTTGAAGCTTACATAGGAGTTTTCTGGGTTGGCCATTCAGTCTCCAAATATTTAATAACCATCTATCGTATGCCTGGCACTGTTCTAGGAGTTTGGGATCCATCAGTGAGGATGTAAGATTTTTGTCCTCAGGGGACTTATATTCAAGAGGACCAGGGAGTGAGGCTGTTCCAGGAGGAGCAGGTAGAGCAGGGAGGGAAAAGAGGTTTGTCTTGGGAAGGAAGAATATGGGGTTCATCAAGTGGAGCAGGTGTGAAGTGCAAGTTGAGAAGAAGCTGCTGACGAATTGGACCAGGGTCTAGAGGGCTCTGAGTGCCTGAGAACAGATAAGAATGAGGGGAGGGTTCTAGATTTGGCTGTACACGTGTCAAGGGGAAGAGTCAACTTCCAACCCGTTGACCTAGTGCCCTTGACTGCATTCATGGTTACTTTTGTATACCTACTTTTTGTGTTTTTTCTCCTATTTTAAGTCATAGATAAAACCATGAAAAATCTTCAGCTCCAGAAACAAGTTCTTAAACAAGTTCTCCCATTTAAAAGGGAAAAAAGTTGTTTCTGCTTTTTATTCATCTTTTTCATATCTTATATTGATTTTGGTATTGAAAAATATATATTTCCACATTTAAAGCTGGAATCTGCCAGGTCCAGTGGCTCACTCCTGTAATCCCAGCACTTTGGGAGGCGGAGGCAGGTGGATCACCTGAGATCAGGAGTTTGAGACCAGCCTGACCAATATGGGGAAACCCCATCTCTACTAAAAATACAAAATTAGGGCATGGAAGCACGTGCCTGTAATCTTAGCTACTCTGGAGGCTGAGGCAGGAGAATCTCTTGAACCCGGGAGCTGGAGGTTGCAGTGAGCCAAGATAGTGCCATTGTACTCCAGCCTGAGCAACAAGAGTAAAACTCCATCTCAAATAAATAAATAAAATAAAATAAAGCTGGAATCTTTACGTCAGGTATCCAGGCTCCAATACGGGTGGTTAAGTTGCTTATAAAATTATGTGACATGTTTTAATTTCTTTAAATCAATCAATCAATCATTCATGATGCCTTTGGCAGGAAAAAGATAGAAAGCAGGCTTTTATTGTATTAGGAAGCTGAGGTTGTCAACATTTCAAATGGGAGGTTACCTGACCCATGTTTCTGCAGATTGTTGGGGAAAAGTTAAAGAAGACAACTTCAGGGCTGAATTTGGATGTGGTTCTGCAGAGGAGAAGGAAGAGGTCGGTCTTGTGTCCAATTGGGACTCACTGAGATATGGGGGTGCAGGTGGAACAGAGTTTGGGCAGATCCCTCTGCAGTGAGAAAAAAGTAAGAAGATGATAGCTGATCTCCATTAGATTAGGTAGGGCTGCCTGCCCAGGTCAGGGAGAAGATTCCAAGGATCCAGTGGCAAGCAAGGAAGTGAAGATAAAGAAGGGAAAGCGAAATTAGACAGAGAATCTTAGGGTCTTTGTAAGACAGAAATGGTGAGTGGGGTGATGAAGATACAGACATAGGTGGGGTGGGGACCAGGGTCTGCAGAGAGAGGAACAGGCAGGGAGCAAATGACAAGAGTACCCAGCATACAGCTTGACCCGTAGCAGGTGCTCAGGAAATATCTATAAAGCGAATGGTCTTGACCACCAGGCTGATGGACTTTCCTGATGGCTTTGATAGCCTTTTGACAGCTTTGGTGCTTTGGATCCTTTTTATGTGCTCAGGGGCACCCTTGCTAAAGGCCTTTCATTCATTGTTTATCTCATTTTGCAGATGAGGAAACAGAGGCTCAGAGAGGTTAAGGGGCTTAGCCAGGGTCACAAAGCTTGTAAGTAGTAGAATCAGGGCTTGAACCCAGTTCCATGTGAGTCTAACACCTGAGTTATTTGTCTCTTGGGATCTTGTCCTGCAGGAGAAGGAAGTGCAAAGACCAGGCTGCATATGAATTTTATGGGCCCCTGCAACTTTTGTTTTTATGTACCCCTTTCTCCATAGAAATATGTTAAAAATTCTAATTTATGGCTATTAAAATAAAGAGGAACATAATCCAGGATGCATTATATTAACATTTTTTTCTGCTGATTTTAAAGAAATAAAAACAATGCCATGGACCCCTGAAATATTGCAGGCTGTAGGAACAGTGCCTACTGTGCCTGCTGGTGAAGTTGGCCGTGGTCAAAGGTGCTTCATGGGTGTGATCTCTGTATTAAGAAAGCAGTCAGTCCCCTGCCAAACTAACCAGAGCCACTCTGTGAGGATGTAGCCCTCCGGAGCTACCCAGTGGGTCGGGGGTGCGCCCGTGGCACATGCCAGGGACCCCTGCAGGAGGCCAGCCTCCTGACCATGGCACTTCTTTGGTTTTTATGGAGGAAGGACAGAATCTTGCTCTGTTGCCTAGGTTGGAGTACAGTGGAGTGATCTCGGCTTACTGCAACCTCTGCCTCCTGGGTTCAAGCAATTCTCCTGCCTCAGCCTCCTGAGCAGCTGGGATTCCAGGCATGTACCACTATGCCCGGCTAATTTTTCTGCATTTTTGTAGAGACAGGGTTTCACCACGTTGGCCAGGCTGGTCTTGAACTACTGGCCTCACGTGATCCACCCACCTTGAACTCCCGAAGTGCTGAGATTACGAGTGTGAGCCACCACGCCCAGTCACCATGGCACTTTTTGAGACATCTCCACCTCTTCAACTGAACAGGCAGAGACAGGAAAGGCCCAGCAGCCATGAGACTCAGACCAGGCCAAATTAGTGCACACAGAGCAAGGGCAGGAATATCCAGCCTGCCTGAAGCACCAGCTCTGCCCCTCCCCCAGCACTGGAGGTGAACAGAGGCTCCAGCTGCTCTCTGCCCTCCTCCTGGAACTGTCAGGCTCCAGCAACTGACATCTGCTCCCTGGGAAGAGAGGGGTCCCTACGGATGACCTTTGGTATCTCTGTCTTTCCCCCCATCACTCCTGGCAAGAAGACTGGGCACAGGGATTGGAGGACAACTGTCCCCAGCCCAGCCTCTCAGAACCTGTAGGCCCACTGTCACCCTGAGCTGTAGAAGTCTCCCCATCTCAGCCTCCAGAGGCCTTGGTATCTCTCTTCTGGAAATCAAAACCACCCTTCCTGGGGCTTCCTGACAACTCCCCATACCAACCCCTGTTGTCAGCTTTCTGAAAGAAAACAAGAATAGCTGTCAGGCCTTACTGTATGCCAGGCTCTGCGCTGAACACCAACTTCTTCCATGGTCAGGACAACTCCAGGAAGTAGGTGCTATTATCGCCTCAGGGGGAGCAATATGAGATCAAGAGACTTGCCGATGGTCAAGCAGCCGTAAGTGTGTAAGACAGGCTACGTCAGGATTCAAACTCTGCCTGTCTGCCTCCAAGCACCAGGCATCCTGCCTCTCAAGCCTGCAGTGCTCCCAGTTTAAACTCCCTGGTGCCTCTTGGACAAAGCCCAAACTCTCTAGTCTGGCTGTCAAGGCCTGTCTTAGTCTGGCCTCTACCCTGCAATGGCTCCCACACACACTGCTCTCCCACAGGGGAGCAGGCACACTCCAACTGTCCAGAACCGCTAGAGCTTCCCAAAACTCCCGCATGTTTCACCCTCCTGTGCCTTTGTGCATTCAGTTCCCCCAGCCCGGAACACCCTTCCCAGTGGAGGAATCTCCAGTGGATTGGGCAATGGGGTCTTGAGTCAGCCCTACGGGGATCTGAATCCCACCACTGTCCCTGGGTCACTTTTTTGTCACTTTGGGCACGTCATCCCCTCTCTCTGAACACTGATTTCCTCAACTGTAAAACTGGAGCCACCAGGCCTACTTCATACTGTTTTCACGGAAATTCCCTGAGAAGAGATATGAGGCATGACAGGCGTGGAGTGAGAACTCAGTGGATATTCCCTGTGCTGACCCCATGTGGTCACCATCTCTCCACATTCATTCATCTTTCAGCTCAAACATCCCCTCCCCTGAGATGCCTTCTGTGAGTGCCTCGACCAGGCAGGCTGAGCGCTGGCCCCTGGGCTGTGAGCCCCAGCACAGGGCCAGCTGTGTGATGTGTATTGAAAGGAAAGAGAAGGGAGGGAGAGGAAAGAATTAAGTGGGTCAGAAGAAGGCAGCTGGGGGTTGATAAATGAAATTGGACAATGGAGAATAATAGTGGAAAATGACTTGGGCCTTAATTATTTGGTAATTAGGTCCAAAGTGGCTGGAAACAGGAAGGCGGGTGACTGTGTTCAGCCAGATTGCCCAGGTAACTGGCTGTGTAGGCAGGCTCATCACTTCTCAGGATCCCCATGGAGTGGACTCCATGCCCCACTTACTTCCTCCTCCCAAGGCATCTCAGACTCAATTAGGGTCCCCCACACCCCAGACTGGACTGAATGGAAAGCCTCAGAAGCAGGGCGGGGCTCAACTCCCATCTTGTGGGCTGCTGGTGATTTAGGGGGAGCTTCCCAAAATGGTTTTCTGTCCTCTCCATTCCTACCCAATTCCTATCCCACCCCACACTCCCCCCACCTCCATCCTCCACATCCCCATCACCCCTTCCTCCATCCCCTCCCTCCTCCTCCTCTGGGTCTCCATCTCTTCCCAGAGAGCCCTGGTAATAACCGCCTCCAAACCAGCCCAACCGGTCCCAGAGGACCCGATGGCCTGGCCTGGCCCTGCCCTAGAGGCAGGTAAGGAGGTGGGGCAGCGACTCCTGGGGTGTCTGAAAGCACCAATTACCTCTGCAGTCTGCTGGCCTGCCCAGCCAGCCCAGCATGGGGCCCTGGGGGTGGGGGGGGGGGGGCAGGGCAGGCTGTTCTGGACAAGGGGACTGCACTTCAGACCCTACCACAGTCCAGGGACAGGACATCCCAAAGTGTCCCTCCCTCTTCGGTAAGCTGACAGGTCTAAAGAATTCTGCCAAGCCTGACACATTGACTCACGTTTAATTACACATAGAACCAATCATCTGGTTGAAATGAGTGAAGTTTCATAAAAGGAGATGTAAAATCCAGGGAAAAAAATAGCAACTTTTTTTCCTTACAGATACATTGTTTGAAGCTTTGACATGACCTGTCTTAGAAAACCCCTTTCAGAGCCAGGGATTCCAGACTGTTTTATCTACCTGGTGCTTCGTGCCCCTTAGCCAGTGATAGGGGTTGTTGGGGGGAAGGCGGGGGAGGGGAGCAGAGTCTGGGAAGGGAGGCTGGTTGGAACAGCATGAAATGTGTGTATGCGATTGTGAGTGTGAATGTAAAGGGATGCATGTCTGAAACTGTATGAGTAAGTAAATGTAACCCAGATGCCTTTGGTTCAAATCCCAGCTCCACTTCTTCTTAGCTGTGTGACCCTGGGCAAGTTACTTAACCTCTCTGTGTCTTGATTTCCCCACCTGTAAAATGAGTAGATGTAAAATGGGTAAAGGAAGAGTAACCTGGCTCCTAGCATGGCTATAAGGATTGAATGATTTAATGAATGCATAGCGCTTAGCAGAAGGCAGGTGGTAGACATGACTGAAGTGTTCAACATCATTACTATCATTAGTATCTGTATTAATAGAATTCATATTAATAATATTATCATGACCATGATTATTACTTAGAAACATGCCTGACCCCATAAACACTCATTCCAAGTTCACTAGCAGCACTAATTGTATTCATGTACATGTGTGTGGTATGATTGGAGAAGGACCCCGTGGATGAACAAATGGATCTTTCTGGATAAACGGTAGCTCTCTACTATAGCTTTCATTACAATTCTATAGGTTGGATATTTGGCACAGGTCTTACTGGGTTAAATTCACGGTGTCATCGGTGCAACATTCAGTTCTGGAGGCTGTAGGGGAGAATTCATTTCCTTGCCGTTTCCAGCTTATAGAGACCACCTGTGTTCCTTGGTTCGTGCCTCCCTTCCTCCATCTTCAAAGCCAGCACTGTTGCATTTCTCTAACCTGGCTTCCCTGGCCACATCTCCCTTTGACCACACCTGGGACAGTTCTCCACTTTTGAGAACCAGGTTGATGACATTTGTTCCACCCAAAAAATCCATGCAATCTTTCGCATCTCAAAGTCATTGACTTTCATCATATCTGCAAAGTCCTTGTTTGCCACAATAAGGCAACACGTTCACAGGTTCCGGGGATTAGGATGTGGATGTCTTTGGAAGGCCATTATTCTGCCTCTAGCCCAGGGGGATGATGGAAACAGGCCCTTGTGGCTCTCAATTTGTTGTGGTGGAATCGCATCAGTGAGCGTCTCTTCTGGGGCTCTGGGAGCTAAAAGAGGCTGGAGACAGCTGGACCCATGATGGACAAGCTACAGCCCCACTAAGGGTCCCAGGCCCCCCACCTGGCCAGGTTTGGGCAACTTCTCCCAGATCCAAAGGGCAGCAAGGTGTGGACCAGGCTCTGCCACTGACCCGCCGTGTGTCTGTGCAGAAGCGGCTCCCTGTCTAAGCCTCCAAGATTCCTTGTCTGTAAACCTTCTGAGGACCACAGGCAACAACACGCGAGGCTCCTAGGACAGCGGGGCACGTAGCAGGGGCTCAGTAAGTGTTTCAGTCTGCCCTCTCCACAACCTGGAGGTCAGATGCACAATTGCCACAGCAGTCAGGTGTGTGGCAGGGAAGCCCGTACTGGTATCGGGGACTGTGACTAGGTTCTGGTGGGGGACTGTATTGTGGGTAGGAAAGAGAGTGGATGTGGGAGCAGAAGAGTGGAAATCAGTGTGTAAGAGAGGGCGTCCCAGCATGCAGAACCCAGCCCCGTGCCCCTTCCTGAGGGCCCAGAGCCTCCAACCCAGGTTCACCTGAAAGTTAAAGCCAGCGCACACAGCTCCCCTCAGTTCTGCGAGCCTGACCACGGTGGACTGCCTAAGCAAGGCATGTCTTTGAAGTCTCCTGTTTTACACTTCCTAATCCAGAGATGCCCACTGCTGTCGTATTATGAAGGGCAACGTTTCACATTGCAAATTCTCAGAACACCGAGCAGCTATGAAAAAGCATTAGGTCAGACTTTGTACAGACAAGATGTCCCAAACACATTGTTAAGCAAAAGAAAAAAGTGAGTGTCATAGCACCAAGTATGGGTGGACCCATTTTTTTTAAAGTATCCAACTTGCCAAGTTTTAAAATGCAAATGTTTTCAAGTCACGAGGTAGAAAGTGGACAGATGTGAGGCTCCAGGGAGAAGTGAGGCCTGTGTCAAACTGCACAGCCTCAGCTCCGTGTAAAAACATTCAAATTCCGGTTTTCAAAGCAGGCAATTGGCTTTTAACCTCCATTGTCTTTGAAAAGAGAGTGAAAAAAATGTGGTATGTGTGGGTATGCAGGTGCCGCGTGTTTGTGTGTATGCATGTGGGGTGTGTGTGTGCATGTGGGCTGTGTGTGTGCATATCCGGTATGTATGTGCATCTGTGGTGTATATGTGTGCATATATGTGTGTATATGTGTGGTGTGTGTGGCATATGTATGTGGTGCATGTGTATAGTGTGTATGTGCATGTGGCGTGTGTGGTGTGTGTGTGCATGTGTGGTGTGTCATTGTGTGTGTGCATGTGTTTAGTGTGTGTATGCGGTACATTTGCATGTGTGTGGTGTGTGTAATAGTGTGTGCATATGGTGTGTGTGCAAATACGTGTGCTTGAGGGGGATGGTGTATGTGAGAGTGTATGTGGTATACGTGGATTGTATCCATGGTATCTGTTTCCATGCTGTGTGTGTGCATGTGGGGGGTGTATGTGTGCATGTGTGTGGTGTGTGTGGTGTACACATGGTGTGTGTGCATATATGTGCGTGTGAGGGGGATGGTGTATGTGAGAGTGTGTGTGGTGTATGTGGATTATATACATGATGTCTGTTTCTGTGGTGTGTGTGCATGGGGGGGTGTATATGTGCATGTGTGTGGTATGTGTAATTGTGTGTAGTGTGTGCACATGGTGTGTGTGTGCATATATGTGTATGTGAGGGGGATGATGTATGTGAGAGTGTGTGTGGTGTATGTGGATTGTATACACAGTGGCTGTTTCTGTGGTGTGTGTGTGCATGTGGGGGGTATATATGTGCATGTGTGTGGTGTGTGTAACAGTGTGTGTGTGGTGTGTGTGCACATGGTGTATGTGCACATACAAGTTCATGATGGCTTTGTAGTGGAAGCAAAGAGTTTCAGGACTCTGAGTCTTTTTTTTTTCTGTTTACATTGTACATTTTCTTAATTTTTTGAAACAAAGTTATACAAGTATCCCAAAAGTCTTAGTGCAAATTTAAGCTTAAAAAACTATTACTTCTTTAATCAGAAAAAAACAAAGACAAAAAAAGGAAATATATGACAAAAGTTTGTGTAAAAACGTTACACCAGGAAAATCAGCAATGTTTGTCTTACAGTTTCAATACCACTGGGTATTCCTGATACTGACTGGAGTCAAGGCTGGTGGGAAATCTGTGCTCCCGCTAGCCCCAGGGACACAGCAGGTCTGCCTGGAGAGTTGCTGCTCGGGCCCCAGAGAAAGTCAGCAGCATCTAAAGCCAAAGCACGGGATGTTTTCTGGAGTCCTGCACACATGCACAAGCAACACACACAGAGCTCTGTGCACAAATCCCCCTTTCAGTGCACATTATTTGTTCTCCGCAAGCCCCAGTCTAGGCCATGGCAGATCCGGCTTCCACAGCTGACTGCCCCTGACCAGCTGACTGACCCTGGACATGGCATTGTTACTTTCTGACCCTTGACTTTCCCCTCTGCAAAATGAAGTCAGATAAAAGATAATGCATGCAAAGTGCCTGTTGCGGGACCTGATACATGGTAGGTGCTCACTAAATAGGGTTTATGAAGAAGAGGAAGGCCACAGCCTATCCCCACTCCCTGGGCTCCAGCCAGATAGAAGTACGTCATAGGAGGCCTGCTGGCTGCCTGGAGAGAACAGAGTCCACTGACCTTATCAGGTCGGCCTCACTCTGCCCCACGCAGGGCTGACTTCTGTCCTCTAGCCACCTGGATATGTGGTCCCAGATGATTCAGTACATGTGTAACATGATCCAGTGGCCCCAAGGCTCAGAGTCATCACTGCCTACCTATGAGGGAAGAAAGATAATTCCCTTTTGCAGAGGTTATTTAACTTCTATCTTTGCATCTTCTTTCCTTCATTGATTCATTTGATGTTTAAATGAGATGTGCATGAGAAGCAGGCACCGCATGAGGCTTGGGCCAGGAGGAGGCGGCAGTAAACCAGACCTACAATGTCCATGCTGCCACAGAGACAGGACCAGCTTCACGGGCATGCGACCTGCATAGTCACACAGAACTCTCCAGTTAGAAAGGGCAATGCCCGGTTTAATGCTCTGCTTTTGCCACCTTGAATGTCTTAATAATTTTTAAACAAAAATTTTATTTTGTTTCCATTTTGCACTGGGCCCTGCACATATGTAAGTGGTGGTGTTAGAAGTTAAGAGGTCGTAAATCCAAATTAGCAGTGCCCAGGAGATGAATATATCAACAAGGGAATCAGAGCAAGCCTTGGAAACGTGGGGGTTTAACAATGGTGGAGGTGGGGAGTAGCTGACCCAATGTGAAGCTTTAGAAGCTTTAGTCCTCGCCTTCCTAAGGGAATAACATTTTGGCAGTAGCCTGAAGGGCAAGTAGAAATTGGTAAAGAGGTGGAAATGAAGTTTCTTAACTACAAAATGGAAACCGTGATCTCCTGACCCACAGGACCAGCCATAACAAAACTTGATTCAATTCATTCCATTCATCCATTCATTCATTCCAACAACATACAGCACCTATTCTGCTGCAAGTGCTGACCAGGCACCCCATACATCCCTGCCCTGTGAAACGTGTGTTCTAGCACAGACAATTATTATCTATTCATCTATTCCTGGGATTTGTGCAGGAAAGAGATGTACATGGTGCTAAGGGAGCACATGATGGGGGCCGGGCTGGGTTAGGGGGCAGAGTTCTCAGCCCTGCCCAGGACTGGGCACAGAGGAGGCTCTGGGAGATTGCAGGCTGGCAGAGCCTGGTTCTGCAGAGCAGTCAGCTGTGGACACAGGCCCAGCAGGGAGCTATGGGCCCTGCTGATTTGCGGAGGCACCATGCCAGCAGCCACCTGGCTGTGTCCTGGTTCCAGGATCAGTGGGTAGACCTTAGGAGGAGCTGGCCCAAGGCAGGAGAGGGCAAAAGAGAAATAAATGTTTAATTAAAGAGAGGCAGCTTTTGGAGGGAGGGAGTAAAGCGGGCTAGCCTTACTGTCTAGCTGCTGTGTCCCTGCTACTTCATCGCATCTGTCAGATCACCTTCATGGCCCTCTACAGCATGTGCCTCTAGGTTACAATAGAGGAAACTAAGTCTCAGACAGGCTAAGCAACCTCCCAAGTTCATGTATGATGTTGGAACCAGAATCTAGTCTTCTGATTCCCAGAGTAAATTCTGCCACTTCTACCCGTGTGCCCTCTGACCAAAAATCTGCCCAGGTATTTGACAAGCCACCCCAGAAATTTCTTTCCAGCCCAGAACCAGCAATGCTTACATCTCTGCTCAGCAGTGGGTTTGCTTTTCCTTGAGAAAACCATGGGTCTTAACGGTTGATCTTTTTCCCCTCTTCCCATTGGCCACTAGGAGGCTCAGCATCAACTCTTGGCCCATTTCAACACAGATTTTTTTGTCATCATGTCACCTCTAGTTCAATCTGACTCATCTACCTTGCTTTTATTTTCTGCCTTTTGTTTTTATTTTCTGTTTGGGGGGTCTTTTTAAACTAATTTTAAATGTGCTTTGGCCCACTCTATTACAGAGCTTCATTAAGCCATCTCCAACCTCTTCTGCATTCTCTACATGTCTGCTTTGCCCCTCCCTCTCTGCAGAGAGCCTTTCTGTGGCTCCTTATGCACAAGGCCTGGGTGAGGCTTCCTGGCTTCCTGTTCTCACCCTTTCCCATTCAAGCTCCCACCACGCTCTGACCAGTACCCGGAATCCAAACACCAATTTCCCAGGAATTATGAGGCTTTTGGCCCAATTTGCTCCAAACAACTGTGGCCATGGGCTGGGTCATACAGCAGAAATACGGCAGCAACATTCCATTCCTGCAGGGGGATACCCAAGCTCCTTTCCCTGGCACTCAAGGTCCCTTAGGACTTGTGTACAGCCTCTGCTTCTCAGTTCCAGCTATCCAGCACCTCACTCCCCAGCCACATGGGGCCCACTTCCTGTTCTGGAAACTCCCTCCATTGCCACCTGTAAGCTTTCCACCCAGGCTGATTCCTCCAGTGAGAGCCCTGTCCTCCAGCTCCATCTGTCTTAGTTGATGACAAACACAAAGGCTGCCTCCTCTCCTAAGCCTGCTCCATCCACCCCACCAGCTCTTATCCTCCTCTTGGCTCCCACTCCAAGTCCTTTATCCACCTTCCTGACCCTACACCCTGAGTTTCCATAAAGGTTCAAACAGATACCAGACTCCAGGGAGACAGAGACTCTGGAGCCAGCACCATATGCCTTGTGGTGAGACAGATCTCAGTTCAAATCCTAGCTCAGCCACTTAGCAGGAGGACTTGGCCAACCTCCCAGGCTCTGGAAGCCCCCACTCACAGTCACATGGAGTTACGGTTGGGTTGAACAAGAAATCAGCAGTCAGAAGTGCAGAAGGGCTGAGCATGGACTGGGTGCCGAGTGCTTGGTGAGTGAATGAGTGGATTTGTGCCTGAAGCTGAGCATGTTCTTAGTAACTTACATATACGCTTCACTTTCAAACTCTTTGGTAGTGGCCCATATACCTGTCCATGACCCTCTTGGATCCCAGGGACACCAGGAAGGGCCTGGTGAGCACACACCCTGGAGAGAGGGACAGGCCTCAACAGACCTTGGGCTCAGGCCTGGCCCATCCTCAACCTCACCCTCAGAGAAACCCACACTTGTCCCTGCTTTTTGGAAAGCATGTCTGAGCCTCTTTGTCCCCTTCAAGCTTCTCGCCATCTCCTGTCCCATGGAACTCCCCTAGGATGGGGAGGATGTAGGAGAGGAAGGTAGAGAGAGGGCCGTATTTGCTGATGAGCACCCTCTCTGTGCCAGGCACTGTGTTTATGCTTTACGTGCATTTTCTCATTCACCCTTCATTTCTCATTTACCACTTTACCAGATTACCATGATTCTATCCATGTTACATATGCAGGAAGTGAGGCTTAGAGAGATTACCTGGACTCCCCTGGCCATTCAGGGGATGGAGCCAGAATTTCAGGCCAGGACTGTCAATCTGCAGAAGCCAGAGTCTTGCTAATATGCCAAAGTGAGGACCCCACCCCGCCGCCAGTAAGAACCTCCTGCCTGGGTCCAAGGAAGGTTAACCTCTGCTCTCCTAAGGGCTGGATGAATACCCTTTACAAGGAGGCAAGAGTGGACAACAGTGAGCAGTGAGCGCTGAGGGCCCAGGCAGCTGGACCAGCTGAGCTCTTGCACCTCTCCTGGCAGGGGATGGAGCCAAGTATCATTACCAGAAGGCAGAATGTGGGTCAGGAGCTGTCTCCTCACTCACCATTCAGAGTGCCTTGAGAAGAACAGCTGTTGCTGACTGCACTTTGTGCAAAGGGGGCCTAAAGCAGCAGGGCAGGACTTGAACTCAAGGCTACATGCTATCCTAGATGACACTTGGGAACTTCACTGGGCGCTTCTCTAAGATCTAAGCATGGACCAAGTGCCTTAGAGATCTCCTCACCAGCAGATTGTCCTCTAGAGGAGTAAGTGGGCACCAATCATGGCTGGCAAGGTCATGATTATGGCAGAGAAGAAGAAAGAAGAAAGAAGAAGGAGAAGGAGAAGGAGAAGAAGAGGAAGAGGAAGAGGAAGGAAAAGGTAGGTGGTGGCAATGATGGTGATCATGACGGCAATAATAGCAGAGCCCCATGTATCCACCAGACACTGTTCTAAGCACTTTATGACATAATAATCCTATGGAGTAGGCACAAGTATTATCCCCATTTTACAGATGAAGAGACTGAGACATGGATGGTTAAGTAATTTGTCCGAGTTCACACAAATAGAGTGTATTAGAGATAACACTCAAGTTTCAGAGTCTGCACTTCTCTTCACAATGCCTATGTTATATTTACAACACAATGAAAATGGCAATCACTATTTGAGCATTTACTATGCATCAGAAACTGTGCTAAGCACTTTATTTGCATTATCTCATTTAATTCTCACAAGAGCTTTAACACCTGACAGTAGTATAGTTGCATTCACAGGATGTAAAATTTGAAACCATGAGAGGTAATATAATACGTGTGAGGTCTCGGGGCCAGTAAGTGCAGAGGTGATGGTCAAACCCAGGCAGCATGACTTCAGTCCCCCCATCTTAACCACTGAGGCACACTGCTTTTCTGTGGCTGCATATGCATGTTCACACACACTCTTCCATGAGCCCATTTGCACACACACACATGCATGCCAGGATGAACTTAACCCACACAGATTCACAGAAACACGGACACCAAAAGCTGGCTGTGCTGTCACTAAGTTAGGGATCCAAGCCCTCAGTCTCAGGGTTCCATAAAGTAGTTCCCAAGGCAGGAGGCAAGTCTGCACTGCAACTATGCAAATCTTCGTTCCCCAGTCAGGGCTCTGAGCAGCTGGAAAAAAAAACTGTGGGGGTGTGGGGGTAAGAATATTTGCACTCAGGGCTGAAACTCCAGATTCCTTTCAATGTACATTCACAGCTGTAAATCCCACTTCCCAGGAGCTCCTGCTGGGGTTTGCACACCACCTTCCAAGGTCTTCCCTGCCAATTAATTTCAGTGCAAGTTGAACCAGAGATCTTGGCCAGAGGATAAAACCGGTTATACCTGCTTGACGATCTCCCCAGCTGCCATGCAGAGTCTGGGCTTTCTTCCTTCCAGGTTGCTTCTAGGAGTATTTCCTAAGCTCCTGCTCCTTCCTGTAAGTCCTGGCCATAGATACTTTGATACACTCAGATCCAGCCCCCTTACACCTCCTGGGGAGACACCACTGATAAGCCCAGCCATGCCCACCACAATCACAGCAGCCACCACACACCTAACATCATGGACAAGTTCTGTCTCCAAAGGTCCCTCCTGAAACCAGAAATGGACAAGATGTTCCCCATCTTACCAAGAGGCAACGAAGGAGGCTCAGAGAGATGAAGTGACTAGCTCAAGTCTCCACAGCCAGAAGAAGTTGGGTTTAAAACTACGTCTACCATACCTAAATCACCTGGTTCTGCAACCCTGAATTTCTTCCAGGCCCCCATTCTGGCTCCAGTGAGCATTTCAGAGGAAAGAAAATGTCTTCCTTTAGGAGCGATGCAAGAAAAGGTGACCTAAAGAGGGAAGGATTACAAGTGACAGAGAGCTTCATGGGGAATCAGCTCAGACAAATGTGTGGAGGCCATTGCACCCTAGGCAGCTTCTGAAGACTAGTTTGGCCAGAGCAAATGGAGGGGCAAGGGCTGAAGCTGCAGAGCCCTGAAGGTCAAGCTAAAAGATTGGAAATGTGCCCTGGTTACCATGGGCAGCCATCAGTGGTTTCTGAGGAGGACTAGGTGCCAATATCTCCAAAGAAAATTACTTTTTTTTTTGAGACAGAGTCTCACTCTGTTGCCCAGGCTGGAGTGTAGTGGCGCGATTTTGGCTCACTATAACCTCTGCCTCCTGCATTCAAGCGATTCTCCTGCCTCATCCTCCTGAGTACCTGGGATTACAGGCATGAGCCACCACACTGGGTTAATTTTTGCATCTTTAGTAAAGACGGGATTTTGTCATGTTGGCCAGGCTGGTCTCAAACTCCTGGCCTCAGGTGATCTGCCTGCTTCAGCCTCCCAAAGTGCTGGGATTACAGGCATGAGCCACTGTGCCAGGCCAAGAAAATTAATTTAAAGGCAATATCCCTAACAAAGCACAGATGGCTTAAGAAGTGGAAGCACAGTTGGCTGAGGTGGACACTCCTCTCAAGGTTAAATCTCCACTGAATAAAATCCCAGAAGCATTTTCCAGCCTGTTACAAATTCACCAACCTCCGCTATCATCCAAACCCCAGCCTCAGAAAAGGAGAAAGATTAAAAACATAGCCTCCAGATTCAGACTTCCCAAGTTTGAATTCTAGCACTGGCCTATACTAGCTGTGCATCCTTGGGCAAGTTGCTTAACCTTTCTGTGATTCCATTTCCTCTTGCAGAAAATAGGGATAGTAATATCCCCCTATCTCATTGGGTTATTATGAAGGTTATGTGAGTTAGTGGTAAAACGTTTAATAGTGCCAGGCATATGGCAAGTGTCTGTCAAATAAGGATCTTTGTGTTCACAGACCCTGATCTATCTATCAAATGAAAATAGATTGAGTATGACACAGTGTGTTCTTAATGATCCATTTCTAGGTCCTTCTGATCACCAATTCCACTGCTACCCAAAAACAATTCCTTGGATAATATGCCTCAAAACATTTGGGCTCACAGGTCTATAATATGCAGAATAAATCTATTACATATCAACAATTTCAGAGGGTTCAGCCTAATGCTTCCACTTTTTTGAGAGCTGGAATTTTTGACCCGTTTTAGCATTCTCTCTTTTTTATACTCTCTTTGCTCACGGCAACAGAGAAAGGAAGGTGAGTCCCCAAAAGAACACAAGAGAGCCATCCTTTTCAGAAACCTTGAGAAAAAGAAAGATCTTTGAGACATATGATATCTACAATCTAAATGATATGTAACTTTCCTATTATACAAAAAATGTAAAAACCCAAGTTCACTCTGTTGACCTTGAAGAAGACAGAGCCTGGACAGGCTAACAGCCAGGCAAGTACGGATCCCCTTCAGAAGATTATGTGAGGGCCAGGGCAAACTCTTGCACTCAGCTTCGCCCTTCAATCTTCCCCAAATCACCTGAGAGTCCGAGCTCAGCATCTTGGACTGACAAAGCTATAGTTCTGTTTCTGTTTCATTGACACAGGAAGAGGCTCTCTAAAAGCAGAACCCAGAAGAAGGGTGGCTGTCAGGCTTGCAGGAGGACATTTCTCCTGGGCAACCAGGGCTGGGAAACCAAACATACCTGGGAGCAGCCACGTCCCCCTTATCCCCTTGTATTCCTCTAAAGACCTTTGGCTCTTTACCTCGCACTGGAAGGGATCAGGTATAAATGTCACTAGGTCCATTTCACAGCTAGGTAAAGAGAGGCAGTGGAATCTGACTCTCAGGCAATAAACAGAACTGAATTTTGAAGCATTGTTCTTTTCTGGGGCAAAGATCAATGACTTGTTGATTTTGCAAACAAGACAGTGACATGATCCATGTTTGAAAGAGGACACTGGTAGTCTTAGAGGAATAGGGTGGGGACTGGAGGTAAGTTACAAGACTCTGGGAATTGACCAAGAAGGAAGGGGGGGGATACTCCAAACTAAGATGTGGTGATGGAAACAGACAGGAAGGTGCTTCTGAGAGGAGATACAAAAACAGATTTGTCCCCAAGAAATCAGCTTGTTTCTCAAGAGCCGAAACAATGACTGAAGGAGGTTATTTGGCCTGGTGATATTAGCAGGCACCTGGAGACACATTCTCTCCCAGCTCTGCTTGGAGACAGATTCCCCTGACTCACTTTACCTAGCTGTGAAATGGACCTATAACACTTATACCTGATCCCTTCCAGTGCAAGGTAAAGAGCCAAAGGTCTTTGGAGGAATACAAGGGGATAAAGGGGACATGGCTGCTCCCAGATATGTTTGGGTTCCCAGCCCTGGTTACCCAGGAGAAATGTCCTCCTGACAGCCACCCTTCATCTGGGTTCTGCTTTTAGAGAGCCTCTTCCTGTGTCAATGAAACAGAAAGTAGGAATTTGGGAAGGTGGATTTTGATTTGAGGACACTGAATACAATCTTTTCTGGTGTTTATGAAGTGTGTTTACCAAGCAGCCACTCTCCAAACCCTAGCAACTGCTTAAAACAAGAGAGCTGCTGATTTGTGGAGTGTTTCCTTTTAAAAAAATATCACCATAAATGTTGGATTTAGAGACATTATTTCCATATAAAAATAACTTGTCAAGGGGACAAAAGTATTTAAGAGGCATTCTTCTCAGCTCAGAAAGCAATAGGGAGGAGGGGTGGTTTGTTTTGGAGTTTTTTGGTTTTTTGATTTTTGGGGATTTTTTATTTTGCATGAGGTTAGAGCTAGGAGTAGGAGAAGTAAGAGGGGTGGTTGGAAAGCAGGTGGGGTGTTGGTTAGCTCTTTGCCTTCGGAATCCCAGACTCCTTCTCTGATTGCTCCTTCCCCCACCTTTTTCTCCCAAAAATCCACCAGGATCTAGGAGAAAACAAGAATGAGTTCTACTTTGCCCCCTCCCTTTCCCTTTCCCCCTTCCCTGCAATCTCACCTCAGTGCTCTCCCACCTACCT
The DNA here is from genome assembly GCF_008728515.1 of Papio anubis. Lineage (NCBI taxonomy): Eukaryota > Metazoa > Chordata > Mammalia > Primates > Cercopithecidae > Papio > Papio anubis. Next base: position 67,923,692 of record NC_044991.1, read on the forward strand.
CTCATATCAGATGTCAACTTCTTCTTTCTCCCCACAGACACCACAGTGTGTCCCCAAGTGCACCACTGATGGTATACAAGATTTTGGAGGATAACATACAAATAAACTTTAAAAAAGAATTTAGCAGGATGTATTTTTTAGAGTACCAAAAAACACAGAGATAGATTATAACAGATAGATAGACAGATATGATTGACAGATAGATGATAGATATGAATGACAGATATAGGTAGATAATTGACAGATGATTGATAGATATGATTGACATAGAGATGATTGATAGATGATAAATATGAATGACAGATAGATAATAGGTAGATAATGATTGACAGATGGATGATTGATAGATATGACTGGCAGATTAATGATTGATTGATAGGGCGAGCCAGGACCTCAAACCCATGCTTTCACAGACATTACCCCTTTCCTTTTTAAGTACATTTTACACAACACATGATCATTCAACCAATTATTGGGTTGTTATGGTCCTACTAAGTACCAGGCACCATTCGTCGTTCTTAGGAACATCAATAAACAAAACAGTCGCCAGACACTGACCTTACAGAGCTTATATGCTGGCAGGCAAAAGCAGAAAATAAGCAAGAAGTGAATAATAATCCGATAAATTATAAAGTGATTAGTGCTATAAGAAAAGAAATAAAGAAAAAACAAGAAAAGAAATATTAAAGAAAAATAAGGCAGGTCAGCACTGCCCAGGGAGAGGGAAGGGGGCAGGTTCCAAAATTTGATGGGGTCGTCAAAATAAGACTCATGAAGAAGGTGAGATTTCAGCAAGAACTTGAAGGAGGTAAGTAAGTTTACTGCAGGTGTATCTGGGGGAAGAGTGGTTCAGGCAGAGGGAACAGCTTCAGCAAATTCCCTAAGCAAGGGCCATAAGCAGCCTCTTCCAGAAACAGTAAGGTGGCCAGTGTGGCTGGAACAGAGTGAGCAAGGCAAGAAAGTGGAGGGAAAGAAAATCAGAGGAGACAGAGATGCTGATTCTGATCACTTATTTTAAATGTTATTAAAACTAAATGGCATTTAAAATTCAGATTCTCAGCTGCATGAGCCACATTTCAAGGCTTTGATAGCCATTTGTGGCTAGTGGCTACCTTATTGGATGGCACAGATAAGAAATTTTCTCTCATCACAGAAAGTTCTATCACATGACACTGACCTTGAGTGTTCTTCCCCTCCTTATTTGACTTGGTTAACTTTTACTCAGACTTTAACAGCTCAAACATCACTTCCTCCAGGAAGCCTTTTCTGACCACTCTTCCTGTACATCAGTTCCACTGTCCTATGCATGCTCTCAGAGAGCCAGGTGGCTTACCTTCATATCATTTATCTCTTTGTGACATTGTACACTAATTGGCAGTGCTTGGTGGCTTGTACCTGAAGTCCCAGCTACTCAGGAGGCTGAAGTGGGAGGATCACTTGAGTTCAGGAGCTGGAGGCTACAGTGAACTATGGTCACTGCACTCCAGCCTGGATGACAGAGTAAGACTCCACTGAAGGAGGAGAAAGAGGAGGAGGAGGAGGAGAAGGAGGAAGAAATTGTATGCTCATTAGTACAATATCTTACTGATGTCTCTCTCTCCTAATAGATTGTAAACTCCATTGTTTCTGTTTCGGTTCATTGTTATATTGCCAGCACCTAGCACAGTGCCTGAGGTATGAAAGACAAATAATTTGTTCAACGATCCAATGAATGGTTTTAGGTGGCAGGACTAGAAGCAGAGTATTCACTAAACAAAGGGTTATAGCACCGCGGAGAACTGTGATTCAGTAGGCTCCTGGAGCCCAAAATTTTGCTGGGTGAGAGCAGCTCCAGAGGCTGGAGTCCCTGCTGCACCAAACCTGGATTCGGCTCAGGACCCTCAATCAGTTTTGCACCCACCTTCTCACCAAGGCCCCCACATGCTGTCCCTCCAGGATAACGACAGGAGAGCATCTGTCTTTACTAGAGAAGCCAAGTCTCAGATATTCATATAACGCCTCTTCATTCCTTCAGTCCTGTGCTTGCAGCAGCAGCAGCAGCATTGAAATGCTTCCTTTTGCTGCTCGTGAATCCGAGGAGTGGGGACCAACTTTGGCACATTTGCTGGGATGCCTGGCTAGGCACAGAGAGTGCCGTGTGCTCCAGCACGTATGTGGCCGCCCTCATGGAGCAAATGCTGGACTGCACAGCCCTGGATCTGACAGGTAACACGCAGCAGCTGCATGATTTACAAGGCCTTGTGGGGAGAGGTTTTGTCTCCCACTTTGAGAGCTTGAGTGCTTCATATAAATATTTATGGGAGTCTGGGGCCTCCATTAACCCTACCAGTGCCACATTTCACTTGTTACATGGTGCTTGTCTATGAATGAATGTGAAGATCCATGTTCAATTACACATGCATGTAGGTATGTGCATGTGAGGATGTACATGGACTTATACGCATTTGAGGAGAGCATGTGTAATCAATTGCATCTCAATGTGAGTATAAATACATATAGTTATGTGCACATAATTGTGAACATTATATCCACACTGTAAATGCATGTACATGAGTATTTGGACATGCATGCATATAGGTGTGGATACATACATATGCATACATGTATAATGCATGTGTATATGTTTGCATGCATGTATGTGGGCACATGAATATGAGAGTTTGTATCTAGCAAATGAGCACATGTGGATTCTGTGCTCCAATGTGTGTGCAGGCCTGCCTCCATATGTGTAAGCATGAGTGTATACACATGCATGTTTATTCATGCACCTGCTCTAAGAGCATATGCATATATATGTGCAGATCTAGAGTTTCAACCTTACCCTAGAAACAGCTTTCATTAAACTATGGGTGATTCCATAAAAATTGCCTCACCTAGAGGCTGCTGCTTCTATGAACACTTGCTCTGGTAATTATGATATATTTACTGGTAAGTTCAATTGAGAACAGATGAAAGGTCAAAGAACTGTTCATTAATTGAAAACAGTACCAATGTCCCACGGCAATGATGTCCAAAGTGTCCTCCTCCACCACACACAGCCACAGACACACACACACACACACACACTTCTCACCACCATACTCCTCTGCCAGCAACTGAAATGAACAGAGCTGCAGTTTCTCTCTGATACCCTTGTCATCATGTTTGTACTTGTGCATCTCCAACTTCCCATCACCCATCTCTTTGCCTGGGGATGCAAAGAGAGCGTCTTATGGCTGGAGAGCATGAAGCACACCCTTATAAATGTAACTACCCTCTGCAGAGGGATTTAGAGAAGAAACTGTCACCAAAGAAGACTATGTCCCACTCCTCCATACTTCCCTCCACCTGAGTGTTTCAGATAAGACATAGTGGACTTATGAAGTTTGGTGACAAAAATACAAATTTCAGCATCAGATACGTGGGGACTGAAGTTCTAGTTCATCCACAGGGTGACACTGAGCAAAGAGTAACCACTCTGAGCTTTATTCATCTCTGACCTGCAGGTAATAGCAACCCATGCTTCACAGAGCTAAGAGAAATGTAATAATGGAACTAATCTCGCAGTTTGACTACACTTCTGTTTTGTGACCTTCCTGCCCATTGTCCACGGAAAGGGACATTTGTGCCATGCTCCGGCTCCCAGAACACAAAGAAGGATTGGTGTCAAGCACTGCAATGGGAAGCACATCACTTCTCTGACCACTCAGGACAGGCATAAGTGAGCCCCCAGGCCAGTCCAGGCCCATGGTCTCTGTAGAGTAAGGCTCAGGTGCCTGTAACACCAGCAGAAGCAGGGAAGTGAATGTGGCAGATCCAGAGAAGAAACAAAGGGACATGAAGAGTGAGGTAAGGGCATCTGTGGCTCCTGAATCCGATGGAGTCCTGGGCTATGATCAATGCCTGCCTCATGCTCCAAAGCTCTGAAATGGGCACCTTGTAGTCTCCCACTCTGCTGTCCATTTACTAGAAGGAGTCCAATCCTAGGTAAGATATACAGATCTCCAAAAAAGAAAACACAACAATATAAATGTTGGACTTGTGGATTTCATCTCCCTTTTTATGTTGAAACTGGCTTCTTCCAGCAAGTACCAGGGCTCCTCCCACTGCCTCCAAAGCTGTCCCTCCAGCCCAAAGACAACATCCCTTTTTGATACAAATACGAAAGAATGTATAATGAGTGGCTGGTATTTTTCATGAAAGTAGCTTCACATGCAAAGAATGCAGAGAGGCAGTTAAAACTGAGTTTGGCTTCATAACAAATCATTAATATAGGTGATTTTCCACAGTGAAGTAGTAACTTATTTCATGTATTTTGTTTCTTCCAAGTGAGAACACTAAGCTCTGATTTTCTTGTCTAAATGCATCTTTTAGGAGGCATTCTGGGATAATATATATAATGTATCTTTTATTATCCTAAAAGATAGGATAATATAAGATGCATCTTTTTGTATGCATCTTTTAGGATAATATGTGTAAGACAATGGAGAAAGACATTAAGAAGAATAAGTGTGAGGCATAGGAAATTGACAGAACGTGGTAAAGGTGTTCAGAAATGAGGCATAGGAAATTGACAGAACGTGGTAAAGGTGTTCAGAAATGAAAGAGGCATACAGGATGCGGAGGAGATGGGAGAATGTGCTCCTCAGTTGGAAGAGGTGCTCTCCATGGTCTGGATACATGCTTCAAGCGGCAGAAACTATAGAAAGAATAAAATTTCAGCAGTAGTAGCTGCCGTCTTCACCAAAATAAGGCTAGGCTTCTAGGCCAAGAAAGCCTAGCCTGGGAAGCCCACTGAGGGCTACTTCCACGGACCAGGTACACCCTGGACACAGAACTGTCGCTTTACTGCAGCTGGATTGTCTTCTGAGTGTACTGGGCTAGGCAACAGCACAGAACAGCTCTACCAACCAGATCGACTTCTTTTAGGAGGGCTGCTGGAAACCATGCTGCCTACTGGATGTGCCATTTGAGGACTTTTATTTTGTTGGGGGGAGGAGGAGCAGAGCAAACCTCTAATCTTCCCTTCCTTACATAACAAATCCAAACACAACTATCTCTGGGATGAGAGGCCAGGCCAGCAGACTGCAGGCTGCAGAGGGAAGGGTTACGCAAGAAGCCAGTTCAGAGTTTTTCCTTTCTGAAAACAGAAGGGCCTGGAGTGCAGATTTTGCACCTGAAAGCCTGCAAGGGAATGACCAGAAACTCTAAACCCACTGTCTCCAGAAGCCCGGAGAGGAAGAGCTTGGGGAGTGGGGATGGGGGAGCAGGAGAGTAGGGGGTTTGCCTGGTGTGGCAGAAGCTGCAACTCCAGGTCACAGAGAAAGCCAAGTGACCAGCCTGGTGGATCTGGTGTGGTTCCTGGCAGCTCCCATTGCAGTGTGGGTCCAAGAGGCCGCTGGGCGGGCACTGGCTGAAGCAGTGGGTAGGAGTCGAGTGCCCTCTGACAGGCAGGAGCGTTGTCCTGCCACAGAAATGCCCAGAGACCCGGGACTGAGGGAAGCCTGCCTGGTTCACCGAAAGAGGGATCTGGGTCCAGGGCCCAAGCTCAGCTTCCCCGGAGATCCCTTCCCCGAGAGCCGACTGGTGCCGGTTTCCCCGCCAGTGGGGCTCCGATCCCCAGCGAACCTCGCCACCGGGGGAACCTGGAAGGGAACAGCGGGATAGTTGGAGCAATCAAGACGAGAGCCTGGAGCAACGGGCCCTGGTCCTAGAGTCTGGAGCAACGGGCCCTGGTCCTAGTGCTGCGCGGTGGCTCGGGGGACTCCAGACTCTCATTCCCCCACGCCGCATACTATTCCAGCCACCTCGGGACCCCGCTCGGCAGCCCTTCCCCGCCAGGCAGTGCGGAAATAAAAAGCAGAAGAGAAATCAAAACAAAAGGAGAAAGTTTTCTGAAATGAAAGAGGTTACGAAGGAAGGGCTAAAAGAATGGGAAATGTCAAAGAAATAAAAAGAATGCCAGGAGGCAAGGGAATGGTGCCCAGGCTCCCACCCATCCCCGCGCGCGAGGACCCGAGGCTCCCGGCAAGCCCAGCTGAGCGCCTTCCTCCACCCGCCTTGCCGAAAGTGGCGACGGCGGATCCAGCCGGCACAGCCTCCCGCACACCCCCAGCGATCCGGGGTCGCAAGAGGCGGGATTCGCGCCGGACTGGACTGCAGCCGCTCCAACCAGGGGCGCGGTCCGGAGGGAAGCCCTAGTCCGGGCCCTGCGTGTGCCCCGTGCGTGCGTCCGGGTGTCTGAGCGTGCCTGTCTCTTGAGTGCGTCTCCGGGTGCAGGCGCCAGCCTGTCTACGTGGGACTGGTGCCGGCTTGGAAGACTCCCGGCGCTGGGAGGATTTTCCCCCGGGGATGTCAAGGATTGCGCGGAGCCCGAGAGCCGCGGGGAGCGGTGGGAACGTAAAAGGAGGATGACGGTGGCGGGGTGCCGCTAGGGTGGGACGTGCCAGAGGGCCTTGGGACTCAGTTCGCTTTTCCTGGGCTTGTGGGCTCTGGGGCATCACGGCGGGTCGGGCCGGCAGGCTACAGGCGGAGACATAGCCGGGGCTTGCCTGATGTGAGAGTCCGCCCTGAAGGCTCCGGAAGCCCGGGCCTCCTCCAAGCAGCTGCCGGCTCCGCCTGACTCTCGCCCGCTTGTGCCCCCGGCCTGTTAGTGCTCACTTGGTGGGTTGATGCGGGGACTGACAGTGACTCAGTGTCAGTCCCCGCACCATCAATATGGGTATCAATGTGGACATTAATGTGTGCAGGATGTATGTGTCTGTGTATCTGTGTGTCAGTGTGTCACTAAGACTGTGTTCTGGGATTGTCAGATTCTCTGAGAGGCAGCTGGTCACTCCAAACCGGCTTGAACCACTTTGTCTTCTGGATGCAATGCTGATGGTATTGGTCACTGGGTCAATGTCTGTGCTTCTGTGCTCTGGGGAAGAAAAGCCAACACTTTGGAGTTTGCAACCCTCCCCAGCTCAGAGACTAAGGATGGAGAATGCCAGTCCGCTTGGTACGATTCCAAAGGGAGTCAGGCCACCGGATTTAGGGTCTCCACCAGCCAGGCGTTCGTGATATTTTTGGTCTCTGGAACCATGCCGTGGGGTTTCCTCTGGCACCCCACCTGAGCGAAGCCTCTTTCACCGCAAAGAGGATACATGTGTACACGTGAAGACGTTCTGTGCAGGAGCATGTGCGTAGGAAGTTACCCAACTAATCAAAGCCCCTTGCTCCTTCATTCATGCACGTGGGGGCAAAGGTACCACAGAGCCAGGCTCAGCTGCCTCCTCCTCCCAGATCACAGCCAAAGCCTTCCCCAGCAGACACATCTTCCATCTTCCCGCCATGAAAATCAACTGGACCTTTGAATTAAATTCGAGCTAGAATCTCAAGCTTCTCTCCTATTGAACAACACCAACACACTCTATAAATGTACATAAATGTTAATGTTATCTGTATCCTTAATTTTTAGGTCCCCTTCCTCTTCTCTAGACCTCAGCCTTCACTACTTCCAGGCTTCCAGGGATCCAGGCCAAAATTTCCTGTTAGTTTCACTCTCCCATTCCTTCTCCCAACTCAGATTCCCAGCTGGGGCTCCACTTCTTGGGTCTATTATATTTCCCAATTAGGGTTCTGAAACTCCATGAGCCAGAGAACTCCAGGGACTAAAGGTTAAGCCTCCTGGACTGCAGATAATGAGTCTGAGGATGCCGGAGCCCCTCGGAGCTTGCCATTGCCAAAGGATCACAAAAACTCTACAGGGGTTGGAGATCCTACTCCGTGTCCCAGAGGCCAACCCTGAGTTATAGACAGGACTCCAAGGAGGCTGGGAGGGGTTGGGGGGTGACCTAGGTGGGCTCCACTCTTCCAAGAATACAGAAAAGGAAAGGTTCTCGGGCCACCTCCCAGTCGGGGATCTCCAGGATGCAGCTGAAGCTGCTGCACTAGAGTGATGACCCAAATCCCTCCAACACCAATTCGAGGAGCCACTAAAATTCAGACTCGGCCACACAGTGCCCATCTGCGGAGCTGAGGAATCCATGCCTGAGTGCCAGTGCACCCCAAGGCATACTACCCTCAAAAACACAAGTCCACACAGAAGGGCTTCCTGCCTGGGGGATATTGCACCCCAAGATCTAGTGCTGGGTTGTACCTGCTTCCATTAGCTTTGGGGTGAGAGACAGGCCCCATTCAGAGAAGGCATCTGGCTCTGGGCAGCTCCAGTTGCTCCCAGAGAGATGCGCTGGGTAGGAGAAAGGAGACTTGCACCCCAGGCAGGAGGGCAAGGGCCGTGGTCAGCTGGGCCAGAGAGCCAAAAAGACCCAGCTTCCTCATCAAGGTGGCAGCTCCTGGCTTCCTAGTCTCCATCAATCACTATATCAGAACAGACAGACTAGCAAGTCAGTTCTGGTGGCCAAGCCTGAAAGCACTGAAAAAGTGGCGTGTGCCCCATATCCAGGGACTCAAGGCTGTTTGGACCTGTGCCCTCTCAGCTCACAAACCAGCTCTCTTGACCCGGGTCTGTACCTAGGGTGGGAAGCAGAAAACACATTTGAGGCTCATGTATACACACACTCACACACTCAAGGAAGGGCTTTACTAGGGCTTGGTTTGCTACTCCATTGGCCACGGGGTAAGAGTAACCCAAAGTTGGTGTGACTCTTGAGGAAGCAAGAGAAGAAAGTCAAAATCATGCGAATGCAGAGTCCTCTAAATAAACACCATTTCCATGGTTTTAATAAGCAAAATAGGAAACCATTTTAATAACCAAAAAACAGAAACCAGTCTGAATAAAACTACAATAGACTAGGTTTTAATATTTTCATATCATAAGCAGGGTTTGAAATTGATCCCTTATTTTACATGAAATAAAAACAATTTCTGTTGCGGCAGGTTTGATTTCAACACAGTTGAATCTGTAAAAACCAAAGCTCGTTTCTGATGCAGGACAAATATCCACAATATTTAAAACTGCAAGCACCATGCGGTTCATACAATCTTGTTATTACTGTTAATTTATCAACTAATACAAACTCAAAAATGCATCTGGCCAGCAGCGCCAGCAATTTCAAATGGGAACTTAAAAATACACTTTTATTTTGGTATTTTTGTCAGTGCAACTTAAATCCTTTTACTGACCTGCAGAAAAAAAAAAAAGTAATAATAAAGAAAAACACCCATGTCTTCCCTATAACTACTATACAACTGAAGAATTGAAGGGGGAGGGGGAGACACCATCAAGAACTCTTCTTACTATTTCAAAAGCAGAGAAAGAAACACAATGCACTGGTCTAAAGAACACACTTGAAAGTTGCAAAATTACTTGCCAATGTTTGGGTTTCTGGTACATTCTGAGCGTGGCAGTTGGTTCAGTGCAATGTCTGCTTACCAGTGCACTGCCAGGGTCAGGGATGGCTAAGCCTCTCACCCTAAGAGCGCTGTGGTTCCTACAATTAGCGCAGGCCCAGAGGGTTCAGAAGGGACCTCAGGGTGATTCTGGTTACAATAAAAAGCAGAGGGGAGGATCTGTTTTCCTTTCCTTTCCTTTCTTATTAAGGGTGTCATTTTGACCATAAAGACAAGGCTGGAGTCCAGTACACTCTTCTGGGGTGCGGAGCTTGGCAGCTTCCCTGCCCTGCCCTGCCCTGCCCTTGTACTTGGGAGCTGGGACCTCTCGGTTCTCTCTCTCAACACCAGCAAGGTTGAAAACTAAAGCAGGAGAGAAAAAAGAGGACCGAATGGGGGTAAGGGAAGGAAAGAAAACACGCAACTTCCAAGTGTGCCCCAAGACAAAGTTGTTTTCTGATGTAAAATGCCTGGAACTTTTTCTTTTTTTTTTTTTTCTTTTTAACTTACAAACAAAAATACCATAATCATAAACCCAAACAAAGACCCTCAGCTTGCTGCCATGTTCTCTATGCGGTTTGGCGGGGCGGGTATTTACAAGCCTACAGCTGGGACTGAAACCCCGCACGCAGCGCCGGAGTTTCCAAACTGCGATCCCTTCTCACCCAAAGAAACAAGGGGAGTATGATCCATGATCAACAACATGCTAAAGTTAAACAAGAAAATGGTACAAAATAGAAATTATTACCATACATGTCCAGCATGCAGGATTAATATTTTTAATGCAGATTTTTGTATTTTTCTATATAATCGAGCAGGCAATAAAACTGATGAGATTTGGGCGCCGAACGTCCTAACTGAGGCCCGTGTCTCAGGGCTGAGAGCCAGTGTTCTCCGAACTCTGACAGACAGGTCCGTCTGTCCTTCCTTCTTTCGCTCAGCCTCGCCTCTCGCCTGCCGGGACGCCAGAGTCCCTCTCCTCTCCTCGTTGCTCTCTTCCTGGCGCGGACTACGCTCCGGGCCGCAAAGCAGCGGTCCCGGCTTAACGCGCAAAGTTCAGAAAGCCAGGAGTCTCCAGATGGCCTTGGTGACTTCTCGGGACTACGCCTCGCGGCCCTCCAGCCTGAAGAGAAGTTACTCCGGGACCTCCCACCCTCTCGTCTCTCTCTCTCTCAGGCTCTGCTCGAGTCTAGGAGGCGGCGCTGGCGTGCGCTACTCTCGCCTTAGCCAAGGTCCCCTGCCCGCCCGCGCGCCCGCCCGTCGCCCGCGGCCCGCGCGCCCTTCCTCCCTCTCGCTCAAGTCAAACAGGTCAAGGTTGGGGCCGCGGCAGGGACAGGGTCCGGGGTAGTGTGGGACTGGGGACATAGGACAGGGAGTCCGGGCCGGGGCAAGGGCGGGGGCCGGGACCGGCCACGACTCACAGAAAGAACTCGGGAGAGGAGGGGCTGTCGCTGGTGGAGCCCGCCTCCCTGAAGCCGGAGTTGGCGAGTTTCTCGCACTTGACCTTGTAGGCGTCTCTCTCGCGGGCCAGCCGGGACACCTCCTGCTTAAGCTGCTCCACCTGCTGAATGAGCTGCGTCTTCTCATTCTCCAGGTGGTGCTTCTGCTGGACGCGTTTATACCTGCAAGACTGGGCGTAGCCCCGGTTCTTCAGGGTCCGCCGCTTCTGCTTCAGGCGGATCACCTCGTCCTTGGTGAAGCCCCGCAGGTGGCGGTTCAGCTCGCGCACGGACATGGACACGAGCTGATCGTCGGAGAAGCGGTCCTCCACGCTGCCGTTACCGCCCGCCGCCGTCGCCGAGGCCGTCGCGTGCGGCCCGGGCCCAGGGTGGCTAGTGGGCAGCTGTTGCGCCGGGCTAGCGGCGCTGGACGGCGGCGGTGACGCTTGGTGATGATGGTGATGGTGCGGGTGAGCGTGCGGACCCAGCTCGTCGTGGGCCACGCCAGCGCCCGGGTACGCGTGGTGCGGGTGAGGGTGGTGGTGATGGTGGTGGTGGTGAGCGCCGCGAAAGCTGTCGAAGCTTTGCAGCGGCTGTGGCACTGGGTGCGAGCCGATGAGCGCTTCCACCGCGTCCTCGGGCGTCAGGTTGAGCGCCTCGGGGTTCATCTGCTGGTAGTTGCTCGCCATCCAGTACAGATCCTCGAGGTGTGTCTTCTGTTCGGTCGGGCTGAAGCTGGGCGACGAGGGCACGGAGCTACACGGAGTGCTGAGCGGTGTGGAGGATACCGAGCCGGCTGGCTGCAGGCGCGTGCAGGGCCTGCCCGGACGCTCCGCGCGCCCCAGGGGCTCCTTCTTCACGTCGAACTTGAGCAGGTCGAAGTCGTTGACATACTCCATGGCCAGCGGGCTGGTGGGCAGCTCTGGCCCCATGCTCAGCTCCGCGGCCATCGCTGACGCGAGGCGCAGCTGCCGCTGCAGCCCGGGAAACTTTGCGGCCGGCCGGAGCGCGCCCAGCCAAGCGCGGGGGCGAAGAGCGGCGAGCCGGGGAGGCGGGGAGCGAGGGCGCAGCGGGCCGGGGCCGCCGGCCAAGCCTTTGTCTGGGGACGCGGCGGCGCGCCGGAGAGTCCCGAGGCTGCCTGCACCGCCCCAGAGCTCTGGGCTGTGCCCGCGCCGGGAACGGGCCGGGGAGAGTCGGGCGGAGTGGAGAGGCAAGCGGAGTGCGCAGTGGGGCTGAGGGGAGGCGTGGGGCGAGTGCCCGTTGCTCGCTCTCTAGCTCTCTTGCTCTTACGCTCTCTCGCTCGCAGCCGCTCGCAGCTCGGCGGTGCAGCTGTGCTGGATCCGGCGGCGCCGCAGCCTTTTATCGCCTCCTGATGTCACTGGGGTGCGGGGGCCCGGGCGGCCCGGTGCGCGGGCCAATGGCTGCACGGCCTCCGCGGCCCAGCGGCGCAGGGCGGGGCGCGCCTGACAGCTCCCCCGCCCCCCGCGTCAGCTGACTGGCGGCCCGAGCGGCCCTGGAGCCGCCGAGGCCTGGCGGAGCGCTGGAAAGGAGTGGGACGGCCACCCTGGGCCCACCCCTCTACCCTGCAGGTCCCGGCCCCCGCACGCTCGCCTGGAGTGCGCGCCCCACCTCTAGGGCAAGCCGCCGCTTTCCCCTCCTCGCGCGCTCTCCTCCCTCAGTTCCCTTTGCACCCCACCCCCAACCCATGTCACCCCCAAGGAGGCTCAGAATGAGTGCCGGGACAACGCCTCCTGGGCCCTTTGTTCCCAAGCGGCCCCCGCCCAGTGGGCGACGCTCTGTGTGTCCTCGCGGCTTCAGGCCGTGTGTGCCGTGCGTTCCTGTTTCTGGAGATCTGCGCGTATTTGTGTGTTGGCCAGGGCGGGCTCGAGGCTCCGAGAGTTGTGTTCAGACCCAACTCTTAACCTCAGGGGACCTTTCTCAGGCCAAGCGAGGGCCGTGCCCCTCCTGGCGGGTGCAGTGGCAGAGCCCTGAGATTCTACTCCATTGGCCCCGCCGCTCCCCGCGCTCACCCCACCCCACAATGTTCACAGTGAAGGCGACGGGAAAAGCAGCAGCCCAAAGGCTCTGAATTCCTTTCCCCCGCCACACGCACGGAATCCTGAGCGCCCGGAGCCTCGGGGCCGAGGCCGGCCCGGGACGGTGCTCGGAATGGCTCTCCACTGCTGGGGAGCCGGCCCTGTTTTTGTTTGAACGTTCTGTTACGATTAAGCAGATCCACGCGTCAACCCGCCGCGGAGAGGCTCAAACAGGCATAAAGTGCGACCCCAAGTGGCCACTGTGCGCAAAGGCGTCGCGACCGCCCGGCCCACTGCCGGAAGGCTTGGACGGCAACTCGGACCCAGCCAGGTCTCCCCTACCTGGCCCAACCCAAGCCAGCCCGGAACGCATACTGTGTGTGCAGCGGCGCCCAGGACAGGTTCCTTTCGAGCCACGTACAGGTCCTCGGGTCCCGACTTCGTACTCAGCCGCGAGCCTCGAGCAGCGAGCTCCGCGCTGGTCGCCCCTGTTGAAATTCCGTGCCCCAGCGTTCGGGGGTGCCCGTCGGCTGCTCCCCGCGCCAGAAGGTCCCGGGCGGAGGAGGGCCCGTAGCCAAAAGTGGAAACGCCACAGTGAAGCAGCCCAGGGCTACCGGGTGAGAAACCTCCCCGGAGGGCAGACGGGGAGACCGAAGCGCACCGCACTAGGCATCCAAACCAGGCTTGGGAGCCGCGAACCCTCCCTATCCAGATCCAGGATGGCTAGAATTAACGGGTTCTTCCTGAGACCTCAGCTCAGGCGCCAAAACCGGATAGATCGCGAATTCGCTGGACCCGGAGACCCGACCCGCCTCCCGCGTCGCCTTCTGCTTTCCAGCTTTGGGCGCGCGCAGCGAGAGGCAGGAGAGGCGCGCACTGGGTGAGTGAGTCCCGGCCACTGTCTGCGCTGGACCAGCCCGACTGACCCCGCGCGTAGGGGTCGCGTGAGCCACACCAGTGCAGACGCACCTAAATGATTTTTAAATGTTAGAAGGTAAAATATTTGCCTCCCATTAATCTGAAAACTCTCTATTCTCTTGCGCCCTCGGAGAGGCTGGGGTACGGCGTGGTATTGGGTCGCCTATTTTTAATAAAATGAGTGTATTTTAACTAAAACTTGAACTCAGTCTTGTGGGGTGGCAACCTAAATGCTGGAAGGGCGCGTCTACAACCCTCTTGGAGAAGCGTGCTCTCCGCAGAAATGAGTCGGCCGCCTTGAGAGAGAGCCTGGGCGGTGCCGCTGCGCAGCCCCTGCCAGAAGCTGGGGGTTGGGGACTCGCACCTTGTAAATGTCCTCGTCCTGTTTGAACGCGGTGTGAGCACACTCGGACCATGGCTCAGGGGAGAACGTTTCCAAACCACTCGGGATCGGGTGTCTCGGATCTGTGCAGACTATGTATGGCTCCGGACTCAGGTGGCCAGGGCGGGACAAGCACGCCGGACTCTCTTGGTCCGGACTGGACTAGAGCTGGTAGCACCCTCCCTCAGGGTCCTAAGAGACCTGTGGCTCCCAGAGTGTTTCTGCCACTGTGGACTTCTGTGCGGGCACCAAGGCGAACAGGCCAAGCTGTGACCCACTCCACCCCCGCCCGTACGTCCGTCGACTCTGCCTGACACTCGCGGGCGAGGACTGGCGTGGCCCATTGAGGCCCTGGGGATTCCTGAGGCCCCAGGTCTGCGGTTCCGAAGTTCCTGTTCTCCCGCGCGCGGCCTGCCTCCGTCTCAGGGTCTCTTGGACTCGGGCTTTGTCTGGGCAAGCGCGCTCCTCTTTGTCCCTGTGTCTCTGTCTCTGTTGTGGTCACTCCCTTCGCCTGGGCTTTGACTGAGGTATCTCTGCCCATCCCCAGGCTCACTTCCCCACCCAAATCCGTTTCTCTGCCCCTCTCCCAGCTTAGCCACTCCCTCCTCTGCACGCCCGCCAACCTACCCCACCAAAAAAATGTTGGAAACAGCCCTACCCCTGCCAGTCTGTGGGTGAATGACGGAGACACGCAGGTGGCCAAGGAGTTAAGGCCGCTGCTGCGCAGCTGACCCCACTTCATGGCCCGGCCTCCCCCACCGCGGTTACTGCTGCACTGATCAGTAGGGTCTTGGAGCCCCAGGCCCTATGGCCTCCAAATCCCGACTGCCGTCGCAGGATGCCGCTTCTCATCTCTGGGGTATCTGGATCAGCGTGCCGGGCTCCCCGGTCGTGGGTACACAGCAGTACCCGGAGTCTTCACCCTATCCCTAAAACGTAGGCAGGGTCGAGGTGAGGAGGGTGGGGGGTTACTACTGTATCCCCATTGACTGGGAGTCCGACACGCTGAAAGAAAAAAAGAAAAGGGATGGTGGAAGAAGTGAAGAGTCGAGGAGGAGAAGTAAAGGGAGGCCAGGAGCCACGCGAGCGGTGCGCGGAGTCCCAAGGCACACTGAAGGAAAGTCGGGGATTTTGCGGCAGCCACAGCCCCTCTAGTGAACAGCTTGTTGTCTCTAGCTGCCAAAACTCCCATTTAAGGTGCTTACCCAAGAGCGACCTCCTGTCTACCCACCCCAGGTTGGGCCAGAGGCTATGCCTCTGGGACGCACCGCCTCGGGATTCTTTAGTTACAAATGGTAATGGAGGAAGCTCTGCAGGGTCCGAGCCGCCGCAGAGCCTTGGAGCATTCGGGGTAGGAGTAAGGGAAGAGGTTAATCCCTAAGGGAGCGTGGAGCCTAGTCAGTCGCCAGGTGTGAGGTTCGCCGCGCTGCCCTCGCTGGTCCCCACTCAGCCAAGGAAATAACTCCAGAGAGGCCCGGCGGCGTGCCCTCCCGTGCGCCTGCAAACCAGAGCGGCACTCCTGGCATCCGCATTCAGCCCGAAGGTGTGCCGTTCACCTTCGGCGTTATTTCCCTGAGGGTTGCAGGGGGTTGGTGAGCGAGACGGCGTCTCTGTGGACGCATGGGTGCTGTTGGAGACGTGCGGGAGGGGTGTGTTCGTGCGTGTGTTGTTTGCGCGCGCGTGTGTTGGTGGAGAGGCGCAGCAGCACGCGGGATGAGGGAGCGGGAAACTTCCAGCTTCAAAGCTCGGTGGGCTCTGGATCGCGGAGTCGCTAAGCAGAGGCCAGTGGTCAAGGGCCTCAGAGGCAAGTTCTGCCAGGGAGGGTCCCGAATCAGGGCACCCCCACCTCCCGCCCGCCTCAGGAGCCTGACTTCTGCCTTTGCATCACCCAGATGTAGTGTCACCTGTCTTTTCCAAGGAGCCCTCAGGTCTGTGCTACCTTTTGTGAGGCTCAGTGGAAAAGTATTCTGTTGCTCCCATTCCATGGGATCCGCCCAAAGTCTATGGGACCCAAAAAGAGACAGGAGGGTTTTCTGGGGGATTTTTGTTTTTGTCTTCCTTTTCCTCTTCCCAAAGGCAGCTATCACTTCCACTTTCCCTTGCCCCATACAACTGCTGTCAGATTCCAACCCAGTGCTTCTAAAAAGGTATTCTTGGGTTTCTAGGTCCTGGTAGTCTTTAGGCAACCAAAAGATTCAGAGGGTCCCAGTAGGGAGCCAGAGTTACACTGACTGTGAAGATCCTGGCTGTCTCCCCTGGGGACCAGGGACTACTCCCCAATACATGCACAAATGTGCACGCGAGCACACACACACACACACTTAGGGGTAGGAAAGTGTTATTAAAACTATTTCACTGTTGTTTTTTTTTTTTTTTTTTTTACTGTGTTTTAATGTGACCAATAAATAATTTTAAATTACATATGTGGCTCACATTCTATTTCTGTTGGACAAGGCTGCATTAGATAACCACTGGGCAGTATTGCCTCCAACACAGATGGGATATTTGATAATAGTCACTCTCATTTGTATAGGGAGTTGCAAAGCCTTTTCTCATTCACCTTTTTGTTTTGTCGTTGTTGTTGTTTGTTTGTTTGCTTTGTTTTATTTTTTGAGACAGAGTCTCGCTCTGTTGCCCAGGCTGGAGCCTGGAGTACAGTGGCGTAATCTCAGCTCACTGCAACCTCCACCTCCTGGGTTCAATCGATTCTCCTGCCCCAGCCTCCCAAGTAGCTGAGATTACAGGCTCCCACCACCACATTCAGCTAATTTTTGTATTTTTAGTAGAGACAGGGTTTCACCATGTTGGCCAGGCTGGTCTCCAACTCCTGACCTCAGATGATCTGCCCACGTCAGCCTCCATCATTCACCTTTTCACTCAACTCTCACAACTCTGTGAAGTAGCAACTATTATTATCCCTATATTAGAGAGATAGGTAGGCAGGGAGATAAGTGGGTGGATGCAGATATATCACAGTGTCTTAAGAGCATTTTGCATGTCAACTCATTCAGTCCTCACAATTGCCCTATGAGATGAGTAGGATTATCTCCATCTCAAAGAATAAGCCTGGAGAGGTTAAATGATTTATTTACAGTTATACAGCAGTGATGAGCTGGAACTTCTGGTCCCAAGTCCAGTGCTCTGAATACTATGAAGTGTGTGGTCTCTGTGTCAACTGAGTAGCATCCTGGGGATTCTGGTGTCAGTACAGTGCTTCTCCACCTGTTCTCTGGGTAAAGATTTTCAGTTGCCCACAGGATTAGTGACTCTGTTCACGTCATGGCTGAACCTTTACCAAGTGCCAAGTCCCTGCCAATAATTCGATTATGAGGGCAATGTTTAATGTGCCTTCTTGTCAGTGGCAGTCAAACTTCTCTTTCCCTTTTCTCTTCCCTGACTGTGGGGCTGGAGAGAAACCAAAGCAGGGTTACTGGCCAAAGAAGAACAACTTTGCAGAGTCCTCTCATCCTGTCCTTTACCCTTGGCCTCAGCCTGGCCTCTGATCCTTGGTCCTGCCTCTGGTCTGAGTTTGACCTTCAGTCCCTATTCATACATCCCTAAATATCAAAGGAAAGAGACAGAGAAAGAGAGGGGAGAGATGATTCAGTGCTGATGAGAATCTCACTGCTACTCAAAGCCACTGTCCAGTGAATGATAACCAGGACAATTCCCTTCCCACTACACCTCCCCCACCCATGACCCCAGAGCCAGTGTCAGGAATTCTGAAACCTCATTATTGCTCCCCAGGGCTGAGCCCCTCACCTTCCATAGTCCAACTATTGCCTCTCCTCTATCCTTTCACAACAGAGATCCACCAGATCTCTCTGGTTCTTCATCTAGTACCTTAACCTTCATCCAAGCCACCCTTATCTTTTCCTTAGAGGATTGCAGAGGCTTTGGCTGTAGACTTTCTGCTTCTCCACAGGGCAGTAGAGATCATTTTTAAATGAATCTGATCATTCCCCCTCTCGTACCCCCTGGCTTAAATACAAATCACTTTAACACTTGGAAAAAGAACCAAATTCCTTGGCATAGCCTTCAGGCCATGGATGGTCTACCCTTGTAACCCTCTCCCACCTCATCTTGCTGCATCCCCCATCACAATGCTCCAGGCACACTGATTTATTTAAATTCTTCCACAGCCCAAGCTGTGTTCTGCCACAGGACCTTTGCACATTCCATTCCCCTGCGTACAATGAGTCAATCGCTTGTTTCTGAAGAACTTAGAAGATATGTTCTATGGATCTTCCCAGGCCTTGCAGGGACTTGGGTGTACCTAGGCATGCGAGTGGGGTGAAAAGCCTATTAGCAAGGACAAGGTCCTGGTCATTCTAGGGAAATCCCACACACTGGAGTCGTAGGGCAAAGCTTGTACCTCCATTTCATCTTTCTTCAACCGGGATCAGGGCAGACCTCAGGTTTGGGAGAGGCTTTAGGAAATAACACATGGACGTTCAAGGAAATGATATGGTCAGCTAGTCCAAATGTTTTACACTTGAGAAAATGGGTTACAAATACAAATTTGTGAGCCACAGTCTGATTTTATAGGTCTGAGTGGAGCCCAAGAATTTGCATTTTAATAAGTTCCCTGGGTGACTCTGAAGCCCGGAGTCCAAGAAACACACTCTGAGAAACTAGATGGAATTTGATCATGAGCTCCCAGAGGAAGTCTTCAGGAGGCAGAGTTGTCTCTTTGTCCTCAGTAGCCAGTGCAATGCCCATACCAGGAGGAACTCAATTACAAGTATGGAAACAATGAAAGAATAAATGAAATTAACAACTAGGCAAAGGCTGATCTTCCTTACAGTGTGAGGTCTCTGAATTGTCAGGCCTTTTCTGCACACCCTCCAGCCCCCTCCTCTCCCTTAGTTAACAGTCATTCCTGAACCAATCCTTCTTTCTTCCTCCTGAGGCCAAGGACCAACTCAGGAAATTTGCATGATTTGAGTTATCCTACCCCACGGGCCTCCCTGCTTTCACTTTCTTCCTCCTTTGTCTGGATGCTCTTCAAGGGCCCCGAATTCCAGCTTCTACTACATGCTCATCACCGCATGGAGAGCAAACTTCTCAGGTACAGGGGAAGTAGATGGCACCCTCCCACTGCCCTGGGACCTGCTGCCTGGGAGTGGTGGAGGAAATAATGCTGATTGTCTGTGTCAAAGCCCAGACTGCATTCAGCCAGGAGCTGCTGTGGTCATTCAATCTCTTTTTAAAACAAATCACAGAAGATCACATTCTCATTGTGAAAAAATGCAGCAATGTAATTTTAACATCTATGTCTAGAGCTACAGCTTGCCTTTGATTTTTACTCAGCAAATGCTCTGTCAATACATGGAGATCTACTTCTTTTTAACTAATGCATAGCATTCTGTCCAATGGATGCCCTATAGTTTTTTTATCTAGGCCATATTGATGGACACTTAAGCTATTTCTAATCTTTCACTATTGCAAACAATGCTGCAGCTCAGCTTTCTACATGTGCCTTTCTGCACATGGGCAAACATTCCTCTAGAAAGCAAGAAATAAAATTGCTGGGTTGAAAGATGTGTGCATTTTCAGTGTTAATAATGTCAAATTATCTAACAAGATGGTACCTATTTCATTTACAATCAGAATGGAAAACCTGTTTCCCCATAGCCACACCAACAATGAATTTCATCTTTTACAAGGAATTTCAATTTTACAACCAGTGCTGGGAGATGAGGGTTCAAGGATAAACATGGCTTCTTTCCTCCCCTCCAGGACATTGCAAACCTTGCCATTGTGACATGAAAGGTGTTGTGATAGCAGTATGTCCACAGTGCTGCTGGATCCCAAGTAAATGATCCCTGGTTCTATTGGAAGAAATGGGGAGGGTGGCAGAAAATGCTGCAGAGAAAAGGTGACACTTGGTTAAGGCTTTGAAGGCTGAGCAGAAATTTGCCAAACACAGAAATGCAGGAATAGCTGGTGGTAGGACTAGTCCAAGCAAAGGCATGGAGCAAAGGCTCTGCCTCATGCACTTGGGGAGCTATTTCAGGGAGGCTGGAGACAGAGATGAAGGCTTCTGCAGGAGCCAACACTCGAAGGACCTTGAATGCCATGTCAAAGGGTCAGTATTCTGTCCTGAGGGCTAGAAGGTCATCTCCACATGGGAAGGCATCTTTTTTGGTGGACTGTCAGGCACATAGTAGGTGCTCAGTAAACACGTATGGAAATAAAAAGGAGAATCTCAAAGGTATTTAAGCAACATGCTTAATTATCTTTAATCCCTCACGGAGACAAGGTGCGTTCCATGCCAGGGACTGAGATCCAGGCTTCATTCTAGACACTGGAGAGGTGGCACAGACACACTCAGCTCAGGAATTCTTTCCTGGGTTGCAGCCCCCCTCCCGGCCCTGTGCCAGGTCCCTTTCACCTCTGCCCGTTAGAGATTGCTTTTGGTTGCTGTGTTGACAACCCCTGTTTCTGTGTTTGGAGCGGCTGTTCAGTGCCATTTCCTGATTTAATATCAGCGCCAGCATACAGCAAGGATGCACAGTTAGCAGTTTTTGCTCCAAGTATTTTTCAAGTTCCCTTCTGATGTAAGGGTTGGGTTTGCAGCTTCCCTGATCTCACAGAGCAGGGAGGGAGAGATTGGGGGAAGGAACTGGGAGCCAGAGGTGGGAGAAGAGGACCCTGAGAAGATTCATCTAGTCCAGCTGAGCTGAGAGACTCCAAGCTGCTTCTGCAAGGGGATGGCAGAGGGATCAGCAAAGACAGGGCAGGCTGAAGGGTTTCCTGGAAGGTGTGGCCTCTGAAGCAAGGCTGCTGTTACCCTTCTGTGTGGGCATAAAGATGTACCCGTGTCTGTGAATATATGTCTCTGTCACAAAAACAAAGTGCTAAAAAGGTTAAATAACCTAACATGATGCAATTCAAAGCACCAGGAAATGAAAACAAAATTGGTCCAAAGCAAAACTTAAGGTTGGTGCAGGTCCCAGTAGTGCTCAGTTTTTCAGGGTTTGGGGTTGTTTTTGTTTGTTTTTGACTGAGCATCTACTATGCCCAAGGACTTCTTCAGGGCTGAGTGCTCATCCTCTTCTGATGGAAACAGATCTTTTTCACTACATTATGGCCAATGCAACAATGAGAGCATGCTCGGGGACTGTGCACACACAGGAACACACACCCACATTTGAGGACAAGACACAAAAAGAGACTGGGCACTTCTTCACCAGAGTCCTTGAAGGCCTGCACTCCCCCCAACCCCACCTATAGACACCTCTGTGACCTGCTGCTTGGGCTCCATTCTACCTCTTCTACCCTACCACCCACCTGTTGGACTCTTCTCCAAGACCTCCTGTGTCATTTGGGGTCTTCTGAGAAGGAGAAGCCAAAACAGGATTCTATATGTAAGAGGTTGATTGGGGGACACACCTGTGAAGTATAAACGAAGAGAGGGCAAGAGGAGACAGGGAGAGCCTTCAGACTGACCACGATGTTGGTCTCACCCCTGTGAAAGGAGAGGAGGAAGGAAGGAGGATGTGGAAGGAAGAGTCTTAGACTGCAGCACTGCTCTAGGAAAGTTGCAACCAGGATCATGCCACCCAGTCATGGCAGACTTCCCCAGGTAATGAAATTAGCCCAGCAAACATCTTATTGTGTGTTTTCCACATGTGAGGGACTGTATTATATTTAGCTTGCGTCATCTCACTTAGTCCTTCACAATAACCTTAACAGACAGGTACTATTTTCATTATTACCCCATTTTGTAGGCTGAGGCTTAAATAAATTAAGTCCCTTGCCAGAGGCCACAGGTTACAAGTGACAGAGGAAAGATTCAAAGGCTACTTGACTCTAACTATTGCTCTGGACTACTGTGGCCAGGAGGAGGCTTGGAAAGGGTAAGTGGGAGGCTCATTTCTCTCTTTGCACCCATCTCTCCTGCTTATGGGCCTTGGGATGTGTTTCAGCACAACCCCCAAGAAGGCTTTTCTGGTCTCATCAGGGCTGATGCCAGCTCATTCCAGGCTGGTCTGCCAGTCAGGCCCAAGCAGATGGCCCGGAATGCTCACCTGAAATAGGCACTCTTCAGCAGTCACACATGTGCTTTTTTCTTAGGCATTACCTCCTCCAGGAAGCCTTCCTGCTAGCTGGCCCATGTTTCCATACCTTATATAGACACTTTGCCCAGAGCCTATGTTACATCTGTGTCCACCACCAAACTCAGCCTCTCTAGGACCCAAACCAGGTCTGAGTCATGTCAGCACCCAGCACAGGAGGGCATAGAACTGGAGAGACAGCAATACAGGCACCTGGTGCTTGGACAAAGGAACGTGTCCCAGGGGCATCAAGAAGACACCCTTAAAGAGCATGGGTCGTTGTCATGAAAGCCATTGCTTTAGCCTTCAGATGTGCAGCCTGCACTCCCTGGCCTGGCTGCCAGGGGCCTCACCAACCCCCAGGCAGGGTTAACAATTGAGCTTCTCGTTTCTCTGCAGCATATAACACCTCCCACCCTCACCTCAACTTCTCTTGGGGGCCAGGCCCGGGCTTATACCCTTGCTTCCCAAAGCTTCAGCATCTGCTGGCTGCCAGTGGCACAGTGGGTAGCCCCAGCCAAGGAGGAGAGTTATTTTTATTTATTTCTTCTTAATCATGAACTTAATTTAGCTGCTAATCAGGTTACCATGGTGACTTGCACTGGATTTATAGCAGTTTCCTAAAGTGCCTTTTTCACACTCTTTTGGTAAATGAATAAAATTTGGGTGATGCGCAAAGCGCATAAATATTGGGTGTCCTAGAAAAAGGTCAGATGCATCCGTTTTGTATTTGCCTTTTGCCCTGACTAATCAGGCGTAAGAAAGAGCCATGACTGTGAATAGACTCCAGGTTCCTCTCCTCTGCCCTCTCTTTAAAACCTTTAATGGATCCCTACTGCCAACCAGGTAAAGTCTGAGATTTTTGCAGTGCTTTCAAGGCCTGCCCTTCTATCCTCCCTTCACTGACACTCTACCTTCCAATTCTCCTGTGCTGTTTCTTGCATGCTTATGCCTCTCTGCTTTTGCTTGTTGTGTGCCCTGATCTGGAAAGCCCTTCCCAGACAGCAGGAAAGCCCTCAGCCTTCTGAGATCTCCAGAAGGGTGAATTCCTCTCTCCTCTGTTCCGGGAATGACGGTAGCCTGGCTTGTCTGAGAAAGATTTTCCCCCTTGTCTTGGGACCACTCCCATCCCTGTGTGCTACTTTAGAAAACCTTTGCGCACTCTTATTGTCTCCACTATTGCTTGGACAGGGGTGGGGGGCTATAGTGCTGGCCAGTCCAGGAGAGTGGGTCAGGGAAGCAACAAGGAGATGAAATGAGGAATTGGTATTTTGACAGCTCTCCGTATTTCACTGTGTGGGAGCCTCACCTCATATTCTACCCAGGTGTTTGGGAACAGAGGGATCATCCCATGGGCTCAGAAGCACTTCTGCCTTAGGCCTTCTGCAAGCCCCCCCTTGTGGCTTCCAGAAGGGACGGTGTCTCCAAGCTGGAGACCACAGTTTCCAGGTTTCCCTTGAGGACCTTGGGGCCGGCTGCCAATCAGTCTTGGGATCAGCCACAATCCATTAGCGAATGCCCAGGGCTCAAGGCGCCAACAGAGCCACCAGGCGTCGGCGCCAGATCCTACTCAGGGAACCCAAAGCCACCTTCAATTATTGTCTTGGCCTTTATAATCAGACAAGCTGGACCCACAGACCATAGGCTATTTCCTAGGCTCAGAAACCCCACCAGCCCCAGTTCTGGCACTCTGAGCTCACCAGGCACTCTCCAGGCTAAGATATACATGCAACCCAACAGGAGACCTATCTCCCTGAACCACTTGGGTCACAAAAGGAACCACCTGACCCCTTTGCAGCAGCCCACACTGCAGGTAAGGCTACGTGAGTACATTAAATTACCACCCCTCTCTGAGCCTCACTTTCCCATCTGGAAGGTAGAGCTGTATTCATGGCAGTTGCACTGCCATCAGTGATCATGGGCTTACTTTACTTCTGGCCTTCGAAACGTGGAGTCAGAAAAACTGAGTTTGAATTCTTCCTCTGCATCTTTATTTGATTTTGCTTCAAGATTGAAGCCAAGGGAGAGGAAAGGGCTGTTTCCAGAATGCCTTTGGAAGAGTGAGATCAGCAGGCACAGACATTTACAATAGTGACCAAGAAGGGTACGTCTTGTGATATGCCAGGCAAGCCCTGAACAGCTGCACAACCTCAGCAGGCATGTTTGTCCATTTGTACCACCAGAGGAGTTCTGGCCAGAATGACTCAGAGGATCTGGGACTGTGGAGTAGACGTACAACTCTCTCCAACCAAGCATGGAAGGACCCAGGTATCCAGACACAATCACCCAAGGCTTGAGAGAGTCTGGAGTTCTAACCCTAGCTCAGTGGCAACCTTACTGTGTGATCTTGGGCAAGTCACTCAAGCTCACTGGGCTTCAGAGAGTTTCTCCGGAGACATGAATCCTTCCCAAATGGGGGTGAGACCTTATCTTCCCCAAACCCTTCTCCAGCATGTGAGTTTATGAAGCTGGTTCTGGCCCATCCAACAGCAATTGGGGGTGGGGGACAACATGACTTTGTAAAAAACTCAGAATAAAGCACAGTAAACCCTCCAGCCATTGGGGACTGCCTTACTCCACCCTTGCGCATACCTTAAGGTGAGAATTAACAGGTACCCATTCCTGGTAAGGACTTGACAAGCATCTTGCATGGAGAAAAACCAGGACCTCCTCATTGACTTGGTAGATGTTAGACAGCACTGTGTTTAAGAGCACAGGCTCTGGAGCCTGACTCCCTGGGTTCAAATCCCAGCTCTGTCATTTACTACCTGTATGGCCTTGGGCAAGTTACCTAACCCTTCTGTCTGCTCTTCCTCACATGTACAATGGGACTAATAGTAGCATATACCCCATTGGATTGTTGGGAGGATTAAGTGAGTAAATACACATTAGGCAGTTAGTGTTGAGGGTTGATGATTATATATCAAACATTTCTCCCACATATTAGTTCTCAAAGCTACTATTAGCCCCATCTTACACTCAAGAGAACTTAAATGCAAAGAAATTAACCCTCTTACCTGGTCCCTGTGCTCTCTGCTAGTGCATTTGCCATCAGACCTTGCTGCTCCCACTTCTGCTCAATATGATCAATGCTGTCCACTGACTTGTTTTGCAAAACAAGTTCATATAGCAATGGAAATAGAGAAGGGAGTTGGGAGTTAATTAGGGCAGGGTGAGCCACAGATCAATTTTAACATTGTTAAAGGAGAGATGACTAGACATTAGCATGTGATACAACAAGAACCATCACAACACCATCTACAAAGGCTTCTAGCCAAAAATGAAATACGACTCTGATCAGGCCTCTGGATCAAACTACCAATTTCCAGGAAACACAGGGATGGAGGAACACGTTAAACAACACCACAAGGAGGCGCTCAGCTGAATCTGGAATGTGAAACAATCTATGGGAGAATGACCAAAATTCATCAAGAAAAAAACAGCATTTAGAAAAGAGAAATAAATCACATTTTTAAATGTGAGAAAAAGGGAGCACTGTTATAAAGAAGCTTAAGAGACATATCAGTCTAATGCAATGTTTACAGCCTGACTCAAACTAAATGTAAAAAGGAGGTTTTGAGACAATTGGGAATATCTGAATCTCTACCGAATATTAAATGAATCGGGTTTTTCACTGGGTTAGATGTGACAATGATATTGTGGCTATGTTAAAAGAAATTGTCAGTCCTTATCTATTAACAATACCCCCTAAAATGTTTATACATTAAATGAGATGGTGTCTGCGATTTGTTTTAAATACTCCAGCAAAGAGGTGGGGATCAAGAGTGCGTGCAGGTTTACAGTGATTTTCTCTTCTTTTGTATGTTTGGAAAATGTCATAATAAAAAGTTTAAATGAAAAAGGAGGGCAGAGGATGAAGGCAGATCACTAAGTATGAAGAGTTGTAGGTATGGGTTTCAGAAACATTGGTAGTGAGTGACATTTGGCTGCATGGAGATGGGACGGGGAAAGCACTCAGCCCCTCATGCATTCTCAGGTCACCTGAGGGAAAATAAGCCTTTGCACACGAAGTTCATTTGTTTATTCTCTCACTCACTCTCCAGTTCATTCATCCATCATCCATCCATCGGTTCATTGTGCAGTCAACACACCTGTTTGTTGACAGCCTACAATGT
The DNA here is from genome assembly GCF_008728515.1 of Papio anubis. Classification (NCBI taxonomy): domain Eukaryota; kingdom Metazoa; phylum Chordata; class Mammalia; order Primates; family Cercopithecidae; genus Papio; species Papio anubis. The sequence goes on from NC_044991.1 coordinate 67,949,978, forward strand.
ACCAGAAACTGAGGATACAAAGGTGATCATCTCGTCCTTCTGGCACTTACGGTGAAGGCAGGAGAGTCAAACGCTTGTTAAATCTGCCATCACGCAGATACAGCTTCACAAAGCCTGAAAAGTCTGAGGTAGGAAGTGGATTGCATGCCGTCAAGAAGTTTAACATGGGCAAACAGGACTTGTTCTGGAGTGAGAGATGGTCAGGGAAGGTTTCTCTATAACATTTAAGCTGAGACTTGAATGACCAAAAGGAGATAGCCATGTAAAGGGAAGGGCATTCAGGCAAAAAGAAAGGCAAGAGAAAATGTCCTGAGGCAGGAAGGAGCCAGGGATTTTCAGGAGTGTTCAGTATACAATGGTTACAGCAGAGCAGGGAGCGAGACTCACAGGCTGGGGGGAACATCTGGGGCTGTTAACTGCTGCTCTTGAACGAAGAGAAATGTCTCTCCCATCCACAGAACATGTCATACAGACACGGAGGCCTCAGGCCAGATGACAGATGCTCCACCAGTTATCAAGACAGGTATGGGGAAAGTGCATGTGCATGTTAGAGCACTAGAGAAAATGTTCCACTTCCTTAAAGAATTTTAATTTGGGACTAGGGTGGAGAGGAAGGGAAGAAGGCGGCCCTGGGGCAGAGAAGAGGCTACTACAAAGGGAACCATCGGAATCGCTGAGTAAGTAATACTCCCAATTAGAGATTTAAAAACCAATGGTGAAAAGCAGTCTTGTGCTCAGCTCAGCCCTCCCTCCCTTGGCCAGCCTCAGTCAGGGAAAGGAAGTCGTAGCCAACTGTGGGGACAGTTGCCCAGTGATTTATGGCCCTGAGACAAAGGATCCCAAGGAAAGGCCCTGCGAAACTCAGACGTGTTGTTGGAACAATTAGAGCCCATCCATCTATTTGAGTCAGCACAGCATCCGGAAAATGGGCCTGGCCCGGGCTGAGCACCAGCTCTTCACGTGGGACTTCCCGCGTGGTGAACACACACAAGAGCCCAGCAGCTGGTGGGGGGAAAGCCCCATTTTTCAGATAAGGAAACTGAAGCTCTCAGAAAGACAACTTGCTCAAGGTCATCAGCTAGGAGATTCAAACTCAGATCTGTTGGAGTCCCAAGGCCACACTCTTTTTGGCATTTCTTACTATCTCCCTGGAAGTTTCTGCAGCTGCCCTGGGTGGCTGGTCCCTTAGGGGCTACTGGGCTCTTTCTTCAGTTTTCCAAGATGGGGCTGCTGTTGCCCCTGCAAAAAGGTTTGGCCCTCAGATCTCGATTCACTCTAAAAAGCTAAGCTGGTGTATCCAAAGCCAACAGCAGGTCCCTCTCCTGCAGAACAAAATGCGTAATTCCTCCTCTGGAACTGTGATTCCACAGAGACCTGGAAGGGGTCAGTAGTATCAGGCCCCTGCCTTCAAACTATGTACAGTGTTCTGGGCCCTTCTAAGAGCTGCATGTCAGAAGTACCCCTCAGGGCACATGCACAGCCCCGTGAGCTGCTTCCAACAGCTGCACTTCAGGAGTGCTGTGTCTGACTCAGCTCTGTGATCCCAGTACAGCGTCTGATCCAGAGAAGCACACAGCAAATGTTTGCTGAATAAAGGAACAGACCTTTGGCATTGGAGATATTGCAGCAAACCCAACTTTAGAAGAAAAAAAAAAAAGGATGGCTTATTAAAATAAGCTTATGGTACAATGTTCATTGTCAAAAGTGGATGATACAACCACATAGCAAAGAAGTCCCACAAAAACCCAGTATACATTTAATAGTGTAAAGTAACATGTATACATTTGTGCACTGTGAAAATTCTAGATTAAAATGTCAGCCAAAATATTAACAGTTCTATCACTGTGCAGTTGGCTTATGTGTAGTTTTATTTGCTTCTTGAATTTTTTTCCAAAATGTGTTATAAGAGCATGTGCTGTTTTCACAATAAAAAGGAAAAGCTGTAACTACTTTTTCCATAACATAATTTTTACATAATAAAGTTTAGGGTGCTGCCTGCCTCTCTGAATCCAGAGGCAGCTGCTGGGTGCCAGGAAAGGCAAAGATATTGTGTGAGCTCAAAGTCAGCTTCCTCAATCCACAGACCCCAGGGCCACAGGACCCACACTGGCCTCAGGAGCTGCCCATTCCCCGTCCGGGTCCTTAGGATAAGGAAAAACATGGATGCCAGACCTCACAGCCATCTGCCAAAATCTTACCACAGCCAGGTACATTTCTACGACTCGTTTCTCCATAAGCAAGTCAGTAAATCAAAGTGCATCTCATACACAAGGTGGGCTCTTTCTGGTAAAACACAAAAAAACTTAATCTTTGGTCCAGAAGCAGTAGATTGCGGCGGCAAGTCGGCAGCCAAAACCATTAATCTTTGCTGCGTTCCCCAACTGGCCCGAGTAGTAAAGAAGATAATACCCCAGCAGAATCAGTGACCCACTACAAATTGGTCCTGAAAGGTCCACCAGCATAAATAGACTTTTGCTGATCCAACACTTGTTAGGAACCCCAACAAAGAGACTATTGGCTCATCTGATGAGCCGCTTGCAAGGGGCCCTTGCAATGGCTGGTGATGGATGACCACCCTCCCTTGGAGGGGAAGACGCAGCTCCTGGTATGGGGCCCTTTCTCATCTTAAATTTGTCCTCAATAAATCACAGGTGCAGAGAAGCCGGCATCAGTTTCATTACACCTACATGCTCCAGTATCAATCACGCCACCATGGCGGCCTGTCTGGGCGCAGTTCATTTCAAGTGGCTGTTTCTGTCCTGATTCCGTTTCCACTGCAATGCACACCTCCAAGGGGCTGGGGCCTAGAGAACTGGAGGAAGAAGCTTTTCTGTAAAGGCCTATGCTTCCCTGGCCTCAGCACCTTCTCCATTAACTATTCCCCAAATGGGTGTCACTTGGAGCTTCATACCCAGTGCCTGTGCAAAGGGCTGAAGCCCCAGGATCAGAAAGACTTGTTTTTAGATAATAGCTCTGACATTTGCCAACTTGGAGCAAGTCATTTTACTTTGCAGAGGCTCAGCTTCCTTATCTGGAAAATGGGGCTAATGATACCTGCCTCTGGAGATGAAACAACACAGAAATAGTCGTAAAGGACCTGGCACAGCCTGGGCACAAAGTAGGATCTTCAGTTCATGTCAGTCCCAGCCCCTGCTCATCCCTGGCTAAGATGCTGGTTGAAGAGAAAGTATTGCAGGGATGACTGATCTTGCTCTCCCTCTGGTACTCAGGCCAATGAGAAAGTGGAAATTCTGTGGTTCCTCTTCGCTGTCTACCTTCCTGGACCATTCCTGGTGCCAGCAAAGGTATGTCGATTATGGCTCAGAATTTATGAGGATGCTGCCACAGCTCGTTTTTTGTCTTGTTCCTTTCATTGTAGGCAGTTAAAATACACTTAAAACTAAGGACACCAGAGAGCTCTCAGACCTCTTCTTAATGCACATAATCAAATACTTTAATGTCATTAAATGCATATATAAGGCTCATCATAAAAGCTGTGAACTTCTTTTTTAAAGAATCATAAATGGGAATAAATGGTTTCTTTTTAGGCAGGTCCTACGCCAGTTCGCCTACAACCACTAGAGGCAGGACGGAAGCATCCCTCCAAGCCTGCCCATAGGCCTCCTCCAGAGGGCACAGCCCAGCTCCCTCTGCCGTGGGGTGGAGTTCTCAAGGCCTAGTGGCAGCCCTGTAAATTGTTAACTAAATGAGTAGATCTTTGAGCAGAAGAGAGGGGAGTGCAAAGGGCCCTGCTCCTGAGCTGGTAAGGAATGTCAGACGGAACAAGCTTTTCAAAAAGACACTTCCATTCACTCTAAACCTACAAGAAAGCCAGAGTGACAGGGTCATTTATTTGCAGAAGAGCTGGGGAGGGGGTGGAAAGGGAGGCAGAGATAAGAAGAAGGAGGAGAGAGATAAGTAAAGGAGGGAGAGGCAGGGGGAGAGAGAGAAGGTTCACAAAGCAGGCAGAGAGGGAGACAGAAAAGGAGAGGGAGCAGGCTCTACCCCAGGGTCCAGTGTCTCATCCATCACCAGCCATTGCAAGGACCCCGGTGGTTCAGGGTCCAATGTCTTGGCACTGCATGTTGGCTCAGAATTCTGAGACAGAGCCTACAGAGCTGCATATATATCCAATACATCTCAGAGAACAGAATATAATAGCAGTATAATAAAGATCATCATGATGATGATGATGATGTTGAACATTTACTCTGTGTCCAGTCTGATGTCTAAGTTCTTTACCAGCATGACCTCATTTAATTCTCCTAAGAACGCTATATGGTAGCTACTATATTTCATCAATTCTAAGACATACAATTTCTTTTTCCCATTTTAACACCTCTGAAATTGAGATGCTTTTTAAAATCACTATCCGCCTGGCAGCAGTCTTGATGTCACTGTCATATCTGGGAACACACATCAAAACTTGCGGAACAAGTATTTGCAGCTTAAAATCCTGAGGACAATAGAGGAGTGGTTTTTAAAGAAATGCTCTCACAAACACCTGCAATGTGACAGCAGATGATAGTCTGTTGAAAAACACGAACACTGACAATGCTGAGTTCCTAAAATGCTGAGTTCCTCTGAATATGAGGAAGTTTTAGGAATGTCTTAAACAAATTATTCCAATTATATTTTCCTTTTCATGTATGCATACAAAGGTCTTGTGACAAACATCTGTGTTTAAATCAACCTGAAAGTTCTTTTCATAAATATAAAAATAAAATTTTAAGTGATAAGAAAGTATTATGTCATGGTTTCATTAGCAATGATTTGACTTTTTTTAGTGTTTCATAAAATAATGGTGCAACATACGAGCTAAGTCCCATCTTATAGATGAGCAAACTGAGGCACTTTTATTACTTGCTCAAAGTCACACAGATATTCTCAACCCCAGGTCTTTCTGATTCTAGAACCTGTGTTCTCAGCCATTATTGCTCTTCATCTCTGACATCTCTGAATTCAGATCAACATAGGTTCTGATTCCAGCAACGCCACTTTCTGGCTTTGTGACCCATGAGACTGATGTCTAGTAGTCTCTGAGCCATAAAGCAGAAATGCTAATGAAACCTGCTTCTCAAAGTTATAGGTGGGAAAATCCATATGTGAAAAGGTTCAACACAGTTCCTGGCCCCAAGAAAGCGCCCAGGATGTGGCAGGCTGAAGGAGGGTCTACCTAAAAGTCCGCGCACATCCGAATCTGAAGAGCACCCCTTTGCCTCTGCAGCAGCAGACAGAAGACTTGGGTGGCACCAAGAGCTCAGATCTAGGACTGGAACTGTGTCAGTAAAAGATGCTTTTAGCACTCTCAGGACAAGCCAGTCTGTATACACTTCCTGGTGCCTGCGAGATGCTCAACTCTTCCTTCCTACTAACAAAACAACAGCTGCAGTGACCGTAATTAGTGTATTACTTTATTATTACCATTTATATCTTTTGAACGCCTACACTTTGGGACTGTTCTAAGGCCTTTACCCACATTCTAATCTCACAGTAACCCCAGGAGTAGGCACATTACAGATGAGGGGAAGGCTTAGAGAGTTGAAGAACACATAGGGCTGTCTTTGGGCGTCCTGGGCTGATTCAGAGAACAAATACGCCCAGTGTCTTAGGTTAATTTGGTACTTTGGGATCCCATGGTTCATTCCCATTAGGTCTGAGATTCAAGTTAAGAAGTCGACTTCTAAATGTCATAAAGGATTTCTTCTCCCCCTGCCCCACACCAGTGATAAATAAAACTGTTTACCGTGGAAAATTTGGAAAATATTTATAACAAAAAGTCATGGTCACATATAATCCCATTGCACAGAGAACACCTCCTGGTTTATACTTTTTTGCTCCTTTTCTCCCATTCTTATTTCTAACCATATTTTACACAGTTTATGTTATACATGGAATTTTATATCTTGCTTTTATCTCCCGGTATAAGCATTTCCCATGTTATTGGAAACTCTTAAACATCATTTTTATTGTTACCAGTATCGTTGAATGGGTGGACCATAAGGTCCTTAACCACTCCCTTAATGTGGGAGCATTTAATGTCTGCCGGCACAAACTTGTGTGCCTAAACCTTTGCTTACATTTCTATTTCCTTGAGATAAATTATTTATAATAGCATTACTGTGTCAAATGATTTAAGACTTGATAGATATTGTCAAATTGTAATTCATATTTAAGAATATCTATTTCAACCTTTTTTTTTTTTTTTTTTTTTTGAGACAGAGTCTCATTTCATCGCCCAAGCTGCAATGTAGTGGTACAATCTCACCTCACTGCAACCTCCGCTTCCCGGGTTCAAGCGATTCTCATGCCTCAGCCACCCTAGTAGCTGGGATTACATGTGCAGGCCACCACACCCGGCTAACTTTTATATTTTCAGTAGAGATGGGGTTTCATCATGTTGGCCAGGCTGGTCTTGAACTCCTGGCCTCAAGTGATCCGCCTGCCTTGGCCTCCTAAAGCACTGGGATTACAGGCATGAGCTACCGCGCCCAGCCGAATATTAACATTTTATTGTTATTTTGATAATGAAATTTTTCTGATTATTTTCAATTAACATATTTTTGTTTACTAGTAAATGTGAACTTTAAAAAAAAAAAAAAAAAAACTTTATTTTACAATTGTATCTGTGAATTTGTGAGGTTACAGCAAAGCAGTTAGGAGCCCCTGCCTGCTAGATTAAGCTGCGTGATTTTGAATCCTGGTCCCTCACTTACAATATGCGTGATCTTGGGATGATTATTTAACTTCTCAAAGCTTTATTTTTTTTCTCATCTTTTAATAGGGATGAGAATAATAACACCTAAATCATAGGGTCTTTGTAAAGAATAAACGAGAAATCTCATGTAAATTATACCTGGCATATAGTAAGTGTTCACTAAATATTAGCTACTTGAATTTCTTTTGCAAATTCTTTTTCATATACTTTTCTCATTTATCTTTTGAGATCTTAGTATCTTTCTTATCCATCCGAAAGAGTTCTTTCTATAGGAAGAACATTAGCCCTTTGCTACATATGTTGTGAATATTTTCTAATTGGCTTTTAAAGCTACATTCTTTCTCTCTTGATAGTCTCCCTGAGAGTATTTTAGGGCCATCCACATCTAGTGAAGCTGAAGGGAAGAGTTAGGTCTATTCAGTAAAGATATAGAAAAATGAAGGAGTTTTCATTTCCAGTGATGCGCCCCAGAAAACATTGCTTCCATTCACAATGCTGCATTTCTAATAGATGAGGTAAGAATTGATGGGGTTTGTCCTACTCACAAAATGACGCCCAAGCGGGGATGCACGAAGAACGTTGCCACGGCTCCGACATATTGATGCCAAACACAGCCCGAAGCACTTCGTGTCAGGGACGGAAGTGTTAGAGCTTTCTCGAGCCCACTCTTTCTCAGTTTGGAAGCTGTCCTCATGTTCACAAGGATATTTTGGTAGAAAACCTCCTTTTCCAGGATCTCCATTTGCCTGTCGCCACTTCTGTGTACTCAGTACTTTTCTGTCAACGAGGGTTCCAAGGAGTGAGAAAGCCTGTTTTTGTTTTCATTTTTTATGTCTATTAAAAATAAACATGCTGAGAAGCTGCCTCTTAGTCTCTTTATCAAGCCCCAAATGACGGGTAGCCCTTGTCAACTCAGCGTTGACGAACGCAATCAGCATTTACAAAATCAGATTTGTAAGGCATCGGGAATAAACTTAGCTAAGGGCAGGTTTCCCCTCCATTGATCAAAACGGGTTTTTGCCGAATGATGGGCAGTCAGTCGGTCCCTCGAAATAAGTAGGCTACAGGCAGACAGGATGCTGTCCCCAGCCCACCCGCCTGGGCCCAGCTCACAGGACACCTGGCAGAGTCTTCTGCTAAGAAAGCCGAGAAGCCCACCTCTTTATGGGTCGGCACAAACGGGGCACATTTCATGCTGAGTCAATTTAATCAATACTTTTCTTGCTTTGGAAACCCAGAGCATTTAGAGAGAGCAAAGCCACACTACACAGTAAAGCAGCTTTAAATTCTAATGAGCTTCTCTGTGCTAATTAATGACTTTGCTAACTGGAAGCTTTCTTTGTTAGAAAACACACTCTTGCCTTTCAAGATGACAGCTTTTCCTTTCCCGAATGTCTTTTATTATCAAACCAGAAAGGGACGTACTTTATTCCTCTCATCCTGTTAGAACTAATACATTTTTATTATTTAAAAAATAATTTTCTTTTAGTAACCAGCATTGCATTTTGCCTTGTAAAATCTAGAAAGTGCAAGAGATCAATTTCTCCTAAATCCTACCTGTCACCTGCCCGGCAGGAAACGGAGTTCTAGAGGGTAAACACAGCCTCTTCGGAATAGACACAACAGTATGCCTCCTCCCACCCCCTCCCATTGCACAGTGAGATTTGGTAATTTGCAAATTGAGCAGCCATCATTATTTTTTAAGGAGCAAACAGGGTCTCCACTCCTCACTACGAGAATGTGGCCCAATCATTTGTCTCGGCAACGCACGAATTCTAGAGCACTTGAGAATTCTTAGCCATAAAGCTGATTACTAACACAGGGATGGTTATAAAGAAAAAACTTCGTCTTAATCTGGGGAGGAGGGGAAGGGAAGATGAAGGGCAAGAAGGAAAAAGTACATAGAGCTCATTGCTGGAGTTATCAGGCCAAATCAGAGCTTGAACTCTAATTTTTTTGTGAATCAGAATTCACACATGAATGTATGAGTGGAATTTCTCTCCCTCTCTCTTTTCTGCCTTGTTGTTGTTGCTGTCTGACAAGAGAGTCCGTCTGGGTCTCTCTGTCACTATCGCCATCACTGTTCCTCTGTCCTTTCTGAGTACTTGGTGAAGATACCCTGCCTGGAAATAATTGCATTCAGACCCCTGAGTCCCACTTAAAAGTCTTTGGGACTGATCGAGATAAATCCCATCAGGCTTTTGTTTCCACTCAAAGTGCCCCCATCATTTATTAGACGAATTAAAGTATCAATTTCTGTTTAAACATTAACAGGATGATGCCAAATATTAGTCAGTTCCTAATAATTCTGAGGGATTAAAAAGATAATAAAAGTAATAGTCCATTACATTACCTACTTCAGCAAGATTGTAATGAACGTAATAAATTCTGGATCAGGGTTATAACAACTTCCATCTATTTAAAATGAATTTGTAGGGTTACTTTCATTAACTATGTATATGGGGAAAATGATCTGACGTATTACTTTAAAAGAGCTGTAAAACCGATTAGGAGAAAATATGCTTTCCAGACAGGGATGCCGGCCACTGGGGACAACTGCATCCTTGGGAAGTTGGAACGAGCTGCCGAGATAGCCCGATTCTGTCCTTCCAGCACTATCCGCTTGCTACTCGGAAAAAAATCGTGACAGCATCAGTGCTGGTGAACGACAGTAAGGGAACCTTCTTCTTCCCCTTCTCCTTTTTTTTTTTTTTTTCTTCCCAGGTATATTCCTACTAATGAACCAGGGCTCACTCTGGGAACTTCTGCAAGGAAATAAACCCTAGGACTGCAGCCCAGCCTGGCCTTTGGACCCCCAGGGGAAAGCTGCCATATTAAAGGGGCCCATGCCCTCATTGCTAGAGGAGACAAGGGAGCGAGCACTTGACTGCACCACAGAAATTACTGCTGTACCTCGAATGCCCGCTTCATTTATCAATTTCATAGCAGAAAAACCCATATGACTGCCTTGTTCAGTCGCACGCTAAATCTAGTCACAGAAAGCTCCCCACCGCCAGTCAAGTGTGTTACGCACAGGCCTGGATAAAGTAACTTGAAATACCACTAATGATTTATACTTAATTGAACTTCTAAGTGATTAAAGTGGCAGTAATGAATGAATAACACCCTCCTCATTCCCTTTACCACTCAGCCCAGCCCCTCCAGGCAGAGAGGGCCTCGCCTGGGGAAGTCAGCGGGGACCGCCGACCGAAGCCATCCTCTGGGCTCCCCGACGCTGTTCATCCTGGCTCAATTGCTCTCACTTGCAGTAAATGACTCCATAAGCACCGAATCAGACCATTGATCCTTTTTATTAGATTACCCAATTGTAAGGTTAATGCATTTGCATTTGGCAAACGGAGTCGGTCAACTCGAATCCCGAGCAGGGATCAGCGTTTAAAAGGACACATATGGGGAGCAACTCTGTCAACACACAGATTTGCTGGCAGCAGTAGCCAGATGCTGACGCCCTTCCTTCCCCTGGCCCCCCTACCAAAGAAGGTGCCATAAGAATTCACTTCCAGGCCTGTGTCTTCCTTAGCAGCAGCCCCCATGGGACAGCCAGGGGACCAAATCTGCTGCCCATGTCCTCCCCACCCCCAGTGCTTCTGCTTCTGGAAGAAGAAAGAATCCTGCAAAAGTTTTCAGTCACCTCAGACAGGGACAAAGGTGGATAGTTCACCTTGGGCCAGGAACCTTGCTGCCTTCTCTAAATGGAGGAGAGCCAAGACTTAAATCAGTGACAAGGACACAGGCTTCATAAACCAAAAGTTCTTCTTTTCTGATGGTCATAGAGTCAGACAGGGGGCAGCCATTTATACTTAGGCCTCTACACCTGATGTGAATTTATTCTTGGATTTTCCAAATGCATTAACCAAATGCTATTTAAGTGGTCTGCCTTCATTAGGATTTTCTAGTAAAGAAATTCATAAGTATGTTGGAAAAACATACTTTGTTGATCTCATATGAGTTCTGCATTGGAGAATATAGCCACGGTTTAGGGGAAATTAGAAGTTACCCAGAGAAATCACCCCAGAAAATCATGTCCTTTCACAGAACAGGAAACTAGGGTGCAGAGAGAATGAAACTTACCCAAGGACCACCCCCACCACAGTGAGTTCATGGAAAAACTCCCGTCTTCTGCCTTCCAGATCACCCTGATGGGCCATCCTCGGGTAAGAAAGCAGTACTCTCAGAAGAGGTGGTTTTGAGGCTGCGACAGTAAAGAAATCATCTTTTTATACAAATGTCTTAAGACACAAGCCATATTTCATATTCAGCTGCATAAACTAGGTCTTTGTCTAAATTGTTCTGTGGAGAACATTCGCTGTAAGTATTGCTTACAGGATGGATTTGTTCAGCATCTTGCCTCTGAGGACAAGGAAGCTGCTTTCATCATCTCCATTCTGTTCCCTTTTTCTGCTGTTCACTTTCTAAAGGTGGCCAGGACGCTGGGGAACAACCCATCATGTGAAGTCAGATACTGAGGGTTCAAGCCCCAGCCCTGTCACCTACAGGCCATGTTATTGTTCTGAGCCTCAGCCTTCTTCATTGTAATAATTCCTCCTTGCTGAATTGTTTTGAGATAAATGGGATAATATATGTGAAAATGACCAGTGCAGATGAAGCTTTTATCTAGGTAAGGCTCCTTATCCATGAGTTTTCTCCCTCCTGGTTTCATAGAAAAAGAGTGATCCCCTTGGCTTTACAGGCAGTAACTGACTGGTGACAGGTAGCCTAGAGACAGCCCACGTCAGTAAAGGGAGCTATTTCCAGTCCCAGCTCTCTCTTGCTTTGCAAGAGAGGCCCAGGCCCTTGCTAGCCTTTCACTTGCCTCCTCTGCCAAAGGCTGGAGGCTGTGCCTTCTTTGAATCACTGCTCAGACCTTGTCTGAGTCTCACAGGGCCTAAGAGGCCATGAAGATAGGGGTAGGGCAATTGCTGTAACAATTCAATTACACTTCAATTGCCATAATAGTCATTCTTATTAACTTACATTTTTTGAGCACTCTGTCATTTAAGTCTTTTTTACTTGTGATTAACCTCATCTAAGCCTCTCAGCAATCCTATAAGACTCAAATGACCATGCCCATTTTACAGAAGCAGAAATCGAAGCTTGCATAGGTCAAGTGACAGTCCAAAGCGACACAGCTGAGAGGGGACAGAGCTGGGGTTTAAGCTCAAGCTGGTCAGACTCCAGGATCAGTGCTCCATCACTGTGCCCTGCTCCGAGGACTCATGGTACCTTTGTGACAAGGCACAAGCCAGATGTCAGCAGGGACCCTGACCTCTCCTTCCTCTTTTAGCCAGTTGACCCATTGAGCCCCAGGGACAGGTATCTGTTCTCAGGGAAAACAGAGCATCAGAGGAGAAGGGAGAAAATAATCCCCAGGTGAGCAACAGCTGACCTCTGTGAGTTATTGAGAAAGTGCCGAGGTGGCAAGGCTGGTGGCGACAGGACCCCAGGGGCCTAAAGGAAGGGCGCTTATCTGATTGGGAGTGCATGCGGGCAGATTCTAGCTAGAGATAGCTGTGGCTGGGCTGTCTGGGAGGAGAGGGCAAAGAGAGGCCCCAGCTGGAATAAGCTACTAGTCCAGAAAGAAGTTCCCAGCATTAGAGCTTGCCACCCAAGAAGTTTCAGACCTGAGCAGGCCAAATCCCAAATCCCCATAGGCCATGCCATCAGCCGTGGCCTCTGTTCTAAGGAGGACACACGGAATACCAGGTGTAGGGAAGCAGATGCCTGTATATGCATAGACATGGACAGACTTGGTCTCTAAGTGGGTCTGTGCTTATCTGCAGGGGCGTGTGCATGTGTGTGTGTACATGTGTACGTATGTGCCCACACAGCACCTGTGATGTGTGGGACAGTGTCTCTCTGTGCTTGTGTCTCTCTGTGAGGATGAGGGTGGGTGGGCATGTGTGTGAGTGACCATGGCTGGTCCCAGGACCGGCGTCTATGGCCCCATGGAGGTCTTTATGCCCATGACTCAGCTGAGGTGAAGGATGATGGGGGAACAGTTGATCCCATCAGTGGGAATGTCATGCTTCACAGAAGTAGGTTCTGGGGCACTGGGTAGGAAGGGTCTGCTCTGTCTTGAAGAGTCAGGAAGGGCTGCCTGGAGGAAGGGGCATTTGCTACATGGAACCTTCCTCCTGAGTCTCTCATGTGCTAGACTTGAACCAGAATGTGTGGAAACCCCTATTGCCACCCAGTCATATTTGGTCTGTCGTCCCCAGAGCAGTTTGAGATAAGCCAAGCAGCATGATGGGCTGAGGAGTTAACCAGCCTCTTCCCCTGAAATATAAACACAAGCTCCCCACCAAGCCCTGTGTTCACAGGAGGAGATGGGAGTAACCAGGACAGCCCCTGGCCACCTCTGACTCCTGGACTTGGGGCTCCTGAGTACTGCCTGGTGGGTGTTTCCCTGCAGGACTGACCTGATTTTTTATGCGCAATGCAGAACAAACCCCTGTGCAGAGTTGAGCACTGCCCCTGTGACCAGGGCTGGTGCGGGCAACAGAGCTTCACTCTGTACCTCTGGCCTGGAGGATGCAGTGCCTGAAACCCACTTCTATCACCACCTCTTACTGCTGTATGATTTGGGACAAGCCCTTTCAGCAACGTGAGCCTCAGTTTCCTCATCTGTCAGATAGAGACGATTATTTCCCCCATACCTCAGTCACTGATCCTTGGTAGCTGTGCCTCAAGCCAATCACTAAGCCCTCTGAGGTTCAGCTTGCTCATCTGTAAAACAGGGACAATAACAGTAAATGAGATCACGTGGAGAAAAGCACTTCAAAATTTAAACATTATCTGGCGTTTGAGAGAAATCACCTATGAGATGGAAAGACTCAGCCAGAGTTTCAATTCTTGGCTCCATCTGCAACCCTGGCTGGGCATTTCTGAGAGGATGCAGGCCTCTGGGTATTGCTTCAGCGGCCAAGGAGGCTCAGACAGAGAGCTCCAGGACCCCAAGGACAGGAATGCCCAGGGACAGAGTCTGCTGGTCAGAAGGCACTGGCCCGTGGCTCCCTGGAGCTGCCCAGCAATGATTCAGGAAAAGGCTGACAAGGATATTAGCAGCGTGGGTTTTTTTAATCCTGAGTCCAGAGAAAATGCACGGTCAGGAATAAAGGCGCCCAAGAGAACAAGGAGAAGGAGAAATAATCAGAATTAGCCAGGGGGAGGGCAGCACGAACAGGGGAAACGCAGCCCCACCAGGGTTGGAGCCTCTGCAGGACCAGCTGAGGAGGTGGCCAGGGAGTGGGCAGGCCTGGACAGGCGTATGAGGGAACTTGGGCCGGCTGGAGCCCAGCGAGGAGGCAGAAGGGAAGACAGTAAAAGAAGCCGTCATCAGGTGAGTCCAGCACCCTCTGAGGCTGCCGTGGGACCACCTGGCCACAAGGCAGTGGAAAGGGTGCTGCCAGAGGGCTTCAGTGCTCTGCCCCGCATTGTTCACGGGCTCTGGATGTGGACACTGGGTTTTAGAGTGACCAAGAGACTTCCCAGATCCTGCAGAAAGGCTGCAGAAGCCTCTGCAGGCAGCAGGCCTTCACACCCCACTCCCTCGAGGCTGAAACCAGACAAACATGACAGAGACCATGGCCCTAAAATTTCACTGGGGCTCTCTCCCTGGCAGTTGGACAGGGTGTATCAAGGCATTCAGAAGGTGATCCCAGCTCCTGCTTTAAGAGCAGAAAGGAATGGATTTCGATGAGCTGGGGCAGAGAAATCCATTTCCATGGGCAATGGAACTGATGTTGTTCCTAATTGAAACCTGCTTTTCACAAATCATTTAGACTATCAGATGGCTTAAGAAAAAGCCCTGGTCCTGAGTGTGTGTGTGTGTGTGTGTGTGTGTGTGTGTGTGTGTGTGTGTACTGGGAGAGGGCAGCATTAATGCATCCACCCTTGATTCCACTGCAGATCCCAAATTAATGGAGTATAAATTAATGACAAACGTGTGTGGCGTCCTGGAAGCCCAATGCTCCTGCGACACCCCCTGACTCTGGGTCCTCAGGCAAAGTGCTTTCCTGAGCTGCTTTGCTACTAATCTGATATAGAGGAATGGGAATGCATGTCCCCAGGTCCCCCTTGCCATGGCCGGGACCACATTACCCATTCAGCACAGCTTTTTTTTTTAACCAGGAAAGGCCTCAAATTGAAGATTTGACAGTGTCGGCGATAATAGCACAATTATACAGAATTAAATTGTGTCTCTGCATTAAAAGCATTCATTGGCTAAATGTAATATTTATTACACCACAATTTTGGTAATGCCATTCAGCCTATTTTTCTGCAATATTTAATACTAAAGAAGCATCAATAAATAAAGGAATCAGGACCTCTCTGATCCTCCAGCCTCTGAACCTCATTCCCAGTTCCTATCATGTAGGTTCCTTTCACTGTCAATTTGAGGTAAATTGGGATATTAGGATTCAGGAGAAGCCTAGAAGGAGAAGAGAGTTACTTCCCTTGAGCACTGCTGATTGTCCATACCTCTCTGTTAAAAGCTCTAAATTACACTGACTGACGCGGAGAGCCCGGCAGACGTTCCCAAGAACCACCACAAGCTCTCAGCGTTACTCTCTCCCATCAGAGCTGCACTGTCTCTGGGTCAGTAACTGAGCAAACACCCTCTTGCATTTGCATCCCTCTCTTGGGTGCCAGGTCAAGGCAGGAATCATCTGGACCTCTCACCTCCCCAGCCCACTCTCTATGGGTCACCTATGTGAACATCAAACCCAAATCACAAGCCCCCAAATTTAATTTATTTCTACCTAAACAAGTTCTTTTATCATAAAGCAATAAATTTGTCTTGGTGCTAGCAATTTGTTGCGGGTGACATAACATTGCAAATTGATTAATCGCTACTGTACGCAGCAAAATGAGAAAAGCAAGGAATTATTATGAATAGCGTCCGTCTTTTACGGGAGGGATTCATTATTCAAAAGTGCTCGCTGGTGCTTACATGTGCCCTCGGTGCAGATTACATCCATTTGCAGACTTCCCACATCATGCTTACACAAATCAACAAACGTGCATTTATTAAGACGTAGAATGAAAGCTATTTAAAAGTGAAAAATGGCCTTTTGCATTACTTTTCTTCAAGGAAGGCAAATCTGGGTGGGATGTTCCTGGGACATGTCCCCACGGTTGTCACATGAGTGTCTCTGGGTGCTATGCAATCTGGCTTGTGCAGGTGCCAACAAATCTGCCTGCTCTGCCTTTGACAGTCCCAGGATCAGAAATACGCCACCAGTGATTTTGCAACCCTTGCTATGGCTCAGGAGACTTAAGCAATTGGCTGTCACTGCCTGCTGGGGAAATGCAGCAGAGAGTTCTCAGTTCTCCAAAAAGGAGCCTCCTTAACATCCCCCGGGAGGGGGAAAGGAAATGAATATTAATTGAGTATCTATTCTGTACCAGACACTATCTGAATGCTTTCCTTGCATTAATAAGGCAAGTCCCTCTACCTCCCTAAACCTCATAGGATTGTTGTAAAGACCAACGGAGATAATGTGTGCACATAAAGCACGTAGTAAATGCTCAATACATATTAGCTATGATTGCTATTATAATTTCATGTAAACATTCCTAAGGTCAGTATTAGTACCATCATTTTACAGATGGGAAAACTGAGGCTTAGAAAGATTTCAAGATTTGCCAAATCACACAGTCAGTGAGCAGGGCTGGACTTCAACTTAGGATCTGCCTCCAACAATTCATTTTTTTTTCTAAACCACCCCCACAGCTATCCTTGACAGTCAAAATAAGATGTATTTGCTTCCTCTAATCCAACAAAGGAGGCCACACACCAACCACACATTAGCTACCCACTCTTTCCCTGCAGGTGTGTCAGAGGGGACATTTGAGAGGGTCTGGAGATTTCATGGCCTTCCCCATCTCTGCCCCTAGCTCTTCCTGCATAGGCAGAGCCCTCATCTGTCTCTGACTCTTGTCCCTTGCTTCTTTAACTACTTGTCCCATTACCAAGGACTCTTCCAGAAAAACGCTCGTTGCCTGCCCCAGTGAGAGGCTGACGGGCAACTCACAGCTCCAGCATTGACTATTCCTACTGAACTCATGCTCTGTTTAAAAATAGACTAAGATCTCAACTTTCATATTCTAATTAGATTTCGAAGCGACTTTCATAAAATGAGAATGCCTTCATTGTTTTTCTGCTGCATAAAGGGCCATTAACCGCTCCCCAGCCAAGCTAAAGTCCTTTCTAATCCCTGATATCACCCATAAGATGAGAATAGTTACTCATCAGCTTCCGAGAAAACTGTACGGAACCACAAACCTGTCTCCAGGTGTCCAGAATCCAGGGGTGGTCGGGTTAGAAGCCTGGGCATGTAGCTCAAATTGAGAGTTGGCCCCTGTGAGCATATCTCACAAGACTATATTTCACCAAGGGTCTTCCTCAAACCACCTGCCCTGAGATCCACCCGGGGCTTATATGATTCTGGGTCTCCCCGAGATCTGCCACAGACTTACCTGATTGTGTGGCCTGGCAGTCTGAATGTTTGACAAACTCCCTGTAAGATTTTTTTGCACACTGAAATTTATGAACTGTTGTCCCAAGTATTTCTCAAACCCCATGCCCAGTTTTTTATGCCAACAAATTGAATCATTGATTATTGCAGATTCGGGCTGACTTACAAATATCCCTCACTTAATGACAGGGAGATATGACCTAAGAAGGAATTTGCTATTTTGAGGCCCGGTTGACTCTCTTCCTGTCAGCTGTCCCCACCATAGTCCCACAGGGTGTCCTTGAGCTCCTAGCAAGACCAGGGTACCAAGGCTAAGTTAGGCTGTGAGTCACTTGTTGCATAGTCTGGGGGCAAGAAAAGACCAGATGCCCAGACATGATGGAAGTGACAAGGGCATCTCTATGCAATTCTGGGCTCTGTTTACAACAGTCAGAGCCCTGAGCTGTCGAGTACCTCTGTCCCTGTTGTTATCACAACCCGTCATCTTACATGCCCTTGAGTGTAGTAGTTCTCAAACCTTAGCATCAGAATCACGTGGAGGCCTTGCTAAGACAGAGCTTGCCGGGCCTGACCTCCCAGAGCTTCTGACTCAGTAGGTCTGCTGTGGGGCCTCAGAATTTGCATTTCTAAAAGTTCCCACATGACGCTGCTGGTCCAGAGACCAGACTTTGAGACTCAAGACTCTAAGCTCCATGTTATATCTCCAGTGTTAAGTACATAATAAGAACGCAATTTGTGTTTGCAGAATGAATGGATGAATGAATGAATGAATGAATGAGTAAATGATTGAGTAAATGACATGAAAGACCTTCTTGAGCTCTCTAACTGGGACTCCTCACTCCACTCCACTTCACTTGTGGTTATCCAACATCTGCTGGACATCTGTAAGAGCATCCAGGAGGTGTATGTGTCCTGGGGCCAGGACAGGGTTTGCGGTTTCTCATACCCACAAATAAAAGTATGGCTTGCTCAGGAGGTCAGAAAGCTATGCAGGGAGTGAGGTATCCCATTCTGGCCTTGATAAGGGTAATGGTGACTCTTACCACCTCAAAACACTGGCCCATAATGTCCTAGCTGGGTGACCTCAAGCTGGGCCCTCAGACTCTAAAGAGTCCCCATTTCCTTATTCATGAGGTTGGGCATGGATAATTGTCTTCAGGGTAACTGTGCAGATTCAATGAGGCTATACATGAAAACAGTTCAACAGTATCTGTCTGGCACATTTGGGGGGCTTGGTCGATGTCTGTTCCCTCATTCATTCCCCACAACCCCTGACTCCTGTGAAATGAGTCCCAGAGATGTTTTGGGAGTAATGAATTCCCTCATTTCAGCTAAGCCACCCGTGATCCTGGTTTTGTAGAGATGTACGATGCAACATGATAAATTATTGTTTTAAGCAGAGGCTTCATTCAAATATCCATTTCCCTGTCAAGTTAATTTTGTTTGGATGTATTTTCTAGCGGGTTCTGACTGGGAGCACGGATGGTACATAAACAGAAGAACATTATGTCTTTGGCCGGTTCTCTGAGTGACAGGGAGCTGATGGCTTGGGGGAGGGAACTTTTGGGGGATTATCACGGCCAAGAATCCCCATTCCCCCATTGTGCAAAGTTGCTGGCGTAGCTCCGAGGGTTAATTGTAGTCACTTCACCTCTGTCTGCAGAGCATAGCAATACCTCATCTCTCCTCAAATGGTTGAGTTCCTCTGGAAGGGGCATATTTCCTAGGAACACCTAGAAGGTAACCTTGTTTGTATCAGTCTCTAGTTAAGCCAGGAGCCAAGGCTTCGGCTTATCTCCTTTGCCCCTCAGCCCCAGAAGACTTCAGGGTGAATTTCCTAAGAACAAGGACATTTTCTTACATATCACAGTACAATGAGGGAGATAGGGCAATTAACATAGATGCAGTGCTGTTATCTAGTTCACGGCTTATATTCCAATTTTGCCAGTTCTCCCAAGAATGCTCCTCATAGCCATTTATTTTCTCAGTTTAGGGTCCAATGCAGGATCACTCTTTTGAGTCCTCCATTCTGGAACTGTCCCCTAGCCTCTCTCTGCCCTCCATGACCTTGACATTTTTGAAAAGTTCAAGCCAGTTATTTTGTAGAAGGTAACTCAGTTTGTGTTTGTCTGATGATACCTCATGATTAGATTCCAGTCACGCATGTTTGGCTTACATACCACAAAAGTGATATTGTATCCTTCTCAATGTGTTCTACCCGTCCCATTGGTGATGTTAACTTCAATCACATGATTAAGGTGGTCACCCCCAGTTTCTCCACCGTAAAGAGATTATTTTCCCTTTGTGATTTATCAGTAATTTGTGAGAAGATACTGTGAGATGATGTAAGTATCCTTGCACTTGTTTTAGTCTCTATCAATAATTGTTGCCTAAATCAATTATACTGGGATGGTTGCAAAATGGTGATTTTTCCAAATCCATCATGTCTTCTACATTTCTGAGTGACATTATACTGTAAAGGAGAGCGTTCCCTTCTCCCTATCTATTTATGTATTCGTTTATTTATTGCTAACGCTATGGGCTCAGAGATTCTTCTTTCATTCAATATGCTATAATCCACTATCATTGCTACCACTGTTTGATGCTTCAATTGCATGATCTCATTGAATCCTCATGACAGTTGGGTGGTATGGCACTATTATCAGAGATGTTTGCGTTTCCACCTTAGGTCCTGAAGCTATGTCAGCAAGGCTCTGATTCCCAACTCCCAGACCCAGGCTCTCTCCTGGAAACACTGCCTTCCCTGCAGGGCTCAGATGGGAAGACAAGAGCCCACAAATAACGTCACCAAGCCCAGACTTCCCACTAAGCACCATGGGAATGACCCTACAGGATAGAAGGAAGCTTGACTTCCCTAGCATTCTCTTGCTCTGTCTGAAGCAGTTCAGCCTGGAGGCACAGAGGCAGTTATACCGGGCTGTCTAGTGACACGATGTCCCCAGTGACTCTTGACACAAGCTACTTTTTGTCTGACTGGATGAGCTTGGCCACTCCTGAATTCATCATTTGACAAATATTTGCTGACCACCTACTATGTGCCAGGCCCTGGGCTAACCTGGATTTACAGCAATGAGCAAGTCAGACGAGGTTCTTGTTCATGGAGCTTGTATTCAAGTGAAATAAACTGTAATCAAATGATCCCCCAAGCAAATATATGGCAACAAGGGGGATGAGGCCTATAGAGGAAAGAATAATTACGACGAACATTCCCAACAGGGGAATTTGACCTTGTTTCAGACGTGAGACTGCAGTAGACAGGTTAAAGTCAGTGGTTCAAAACACACTGTTTGAGACCACTACTCAAAAGTGGAGACGAGGAAGCTGAGACTCAGAGAGGTCAAGTAACTTACCCAGGGTTGCACAGTATTGGAGTCCAGTCTCAAATCCAGGTCTGCTGACCCCTCAGCCCAACACTGGTGCAGCTCTTCTGCCAAAGTGGTTCCTTAAGGGTCTCCAGTGATTCTGGGCATAGGGCCCGTGTCCATCTGTTTGTTCAATTTAGCACACTTTGTTTCCACTGTGACTCTGCGGGGTCTTACTAAGGACAGCCAGGGGAAAATGACTTTCTGATAGGCCCAAACATTCTCTAAATCAGTTTTGATTTATTTTTAAGAACTAAAGCCAAGAAACCTGAATAAGCCTCAGTATTAAAACAAGGCGAGTGAATGTATGCCCATCACTGGACATCAGAGATCTGTAACTGTGCACCAGGCTATGAGCTAAACATAGAGGGAGGCTGAGAGTCACCTAGGTGGGTCCAAGGCCAGAGCCCATGCTCTTAACCATAGCACTGGGCTACCTCCCTGGAGATGTCTGTCTGGCTGGCTGTCCATCTGTCTGTCTGTCTGTCTGCCTAGGAGGCTGCAGGCAAGCCTTAGCCCTGGGAGCAACAAGGCAAATTCCAAGAAGGAGAAAGGATGCCCACGCCTGCCCCTGCTGCTCAAGGAATAAGGAAGAGTCGAGGTGGGGGCAGCTCAAGCTCATGCCTGCACCGTGCTACACACCCACACCAACACCCCCAGCCTCCAGGTCTCCTCTGGCTGGCCTTGGCCGGTCCTGGCTTGATACCTGATCCCTGTGGAAGCTGACACCTCAGCATGAGAGGGATCAGGGCAGACACTGCTGCCGCCACTGGAGCCTCAACCGACTTCAGGGAGAGACTCTGAGGCCACTGGCCTGAAAACCGTTCCCCCTCACGCCACACTCACAGAGATGCATGTATAAAGTCTTATATATAATAATAACGGCAGGAAAAGAAAAAGTTTCAAGTTAAGTGACTTGACTGAGTTTACACAGCTGGGAAACTGTACTCAAAATCCAAGTCATATGTTTTCAGTTTATACATTTAACCTTTTCTTCAACAAGCCATCTCCTTGTATAATCAGGTAAATACACTTGTTCAGTGCCTGGTACATCATAGGTTCTCCATGGGAATTTGTTTAACGACCACATGTAAATGCATGTATATCTGTGTTTGCGTGCGAGTGAAGGCATCTGTGCGTGTGAGTACACATCTCTGTTTGTGTATGAGTGAAGGTGTTTGTGCATGAGTGTACATGCAGGATTGCATGTAATGTGGATGTCCTGAGTCCTGAAGTTATTAGAGAAGATTCATTAAGATCAGGAACAAGGATGCATGATAGTCCTTGTATCTCGGCTCTTGTTTATCTCACACTTTCCCCTCTGGAAACAGAAGGGCATAAACACCATTCCATTCAGCTTTAGGATAGGGAAATAATAGCCAAAAACCCACTCAAGGCATGGCATGATTGGCAACTTGATGGAACTAAAAGACCACAGCTTTGGAGTCAGACAAACCTGCTTCATCTCCTGGCTCCACCACTTACTGGAGTTTAAGTCACCCCGGGCAAGTCACTTCACCCCTCTGAGCTGCTGATTCCTCACCTGAAAATGGACATGATAATACCTACAGTGTGATTATGAGGATTTAGTATAGGGAAATTTCCCAGCACAGAGGGTCTGATGCACAGCAGGCTCTTAGCGTACCTTAGATCCCTTCTTTGTCCTTAAAGACAGTGTCATAGTGGTCATCTTAGTACGTTTGTGCTGCTGTAACAAAATATCTCAACACAAATTATATAGACCAGAATTATATATGAACAGAAATTATATGGAACAGAATTGAATAGAACAGACATTTTTGTCCTCTCATTTCTGGGGTCTGGGAAGTACAGGATCAAGGCACCAGCAGGCTTGTTGCCTCATGAGGGCTGTTCTCTGCTTCTAAGATGGTGCTTTATTGCTGTGTCCTTCTGAAGGGGATGTTCCTGCGGGGAGGAACACTGTGTCCTTACATGGCTGAAAGCAAAAGACTGGACACTGAGGGAAGCCTTTTTTTTTTATAAGGGCCTTATAAGCAAAAGGAAAACTATAGTGTCTGCACCAGTAGAATGACGATTCTCAACTTCAGCTGCACATTGGAGTTCCTGGGGAGCTTCAAAAAGTCCTTTGTCTTCTCTCCCCTACCTCCCAAGAGGTTCTGATTCAATTTGCCTGAAAGGTGGCCTGGGAATCAAGGCTTTTAAAAGCTGCCTAGGTAATCCTAATGAGCAATCAAGGTTGAGAACCTCTTGTCCATAGGGCCTCTCTACCATTTACTGAGCCGCTCATGGGATCAGACCTTGGACAGCCTGCTTTGCAGCCATTCTGCCTGGAGTTTGCTTTGTCAGCTTAAGCCAAGGCAGAGAGGAGGAGGAGGGAGAAACTCACACCATCTAAGGCTAAAATCCTCTTATTTAAATTGGAGTCTGAATTTCCAAATCAAAACTGGAGATCCACAAGATAAATAAGTGCTAGAGATCTGCTGTACAACCTTGCCCCTAGAGTTAATGATACTGTATTATATACTTAAAATTTTGTTAAGAAGTTAGATCTCATGTGATCTTATCACAGTAAAATAAAAATTTTTTAAACCCTCAAGACTCTTAGTCTAACAATTTTTTTCTAATTTGTAAATGCATTAATATGCAAAGTGCTTTAAGATATAAACATGTCTTAGATATATATTTAGCTAAATGACCTTGCTAAAATAAATAAAAACCATTAGACCCACTAATATTGAGTATGTGCTATGTGCCAGATATTTTACCTGCGATATTCTCTCAATAATTGCTACTCACTACACCCTCTGAGTATGCTGAGGCTGGTAAGGATGGTTATGTAAAAAATGCAGTATTTCCCACCTTTCAGACTTAAACTCCTAGTCTTTTATACATAGGCCTCTCCACAGATTTCTGAGTCATTTTGGAATTTGCATGCAAAATAAAAGCTTCCTACGTAATTGAAATTATGGTCAATTGACCGTGAAATGGAAGTATCCGTGACCAATGAGGTGCTGGGTGAGGGGGGGTTGTTGTGCTCATAAATGGGGCCTCAGGAGCCCCGGCTCTGGGAGAGAAGCCCATCTAAATCCAGCTTGTTGTCCTGGCCAGCCCACAGCCTTTCCTTGGTCCCTCTCTCTGGTGTAGCTCCAATGGGAGACATTCTGCTGTACTCTTTTCTGTCTTGGTTGAGAAATCAGTTGGAGCAGAAATGTCCATATGGAAATATTTTCCTTTCTCAGGCCATGGCTTTGCAAGAGAAGGAACTGATAAGCCAGACTAGGGTATGGGATAACCAGAGAGAGAGAGAGAGTGGGAGAGGATGCCAGAAAACTAGATGCAGCCCAACTGCAGATAACTTTTGGGATGCATTGAAGAGCCATCAAAGGCATTGGGAATTTATTTTATATAACCTGCATTTTACAAAGATCACTCTGCAAAGAGGATTTGAGGGAAGCAGATGGAGGCAAGGAACCCAGCCAATCAGTTTCAATGACAATCCAGCCAGGATGTCATATTGTTATGAACAACAGCCATGGGATGAAGCAAAAAAGAAGGTGGGAGACTCAGAATGTGACTAACTGGGACACAGAAAAGTGACAAGAAAATATGCTAGGTAATAGTTAATATCACAGCCCTGTTAGAAGGTACTGTTATCGTCATCCTATTGAAGGGGAAACTGAGGATCAAAGAGGTTACATGTCTTGCTAATAATTGGTACAGCCAGGAATTAAATATAGGTCCATATGTATTTGTATGTTAATAAATAGGTAAAATATTAAGATTAAGGAGGGAACAAAATTTTGCTCTGGTCAAACTATACTCAGTGTACTGCATTCAGATCCAGATCACTACTTTAAAGAGAAACTTTGATGGGTTAATGGAATGTATATAGAGAAGAGTGATGGGGCAGGCATGGAGCTGAAAACTGTGTTGTGTAAGATGAAAGTTCTGGGGCATACACCTGAAAAACAGCAGAATTGGATGGCATGTGATGCTGTGTTCAATTATTCTGAGTCCTTCTGAAGCCCAGGGAGTGAGCAGAAGGAAAGCTCTGCATGAGTCAGCAGGATCCAGAAAAGACATGTTTTAAACTTAGGTCTTTGTCTTGAAGACAATGGGAAGCCATTGACAGTGTTAAGCAATCAGTAACATGCTTTCATTTTGAAAAGATCATTCTTGGAGATGGATTCAAGAACACTTTTGTCGGCTGGGTGCGGTGGCTCAAGCCTGTAATCCCAGCACTTTGGAAGGCCAAGACGGGCGGATCACAAGGTCAGGAGATCGAGACCATCCTGGCTGACACGGTGAAACACCGTCTCTACTAAAAAATACAAAAAACTAGCCGGGCGAGGTGGCGGGCGCCTGTAGTCCCAGCTACTCGGGAGACTGAGGCAAGAGAATAGCGTAAACCTGGGAGGCGGAGCTTGCAGTGAGCTGAGATCCGACCACTGCACCCCAGCCTGAGCGACAGAGTGAGATTCCGTCTCAAAAAAAAAAACAAAAACACCTTTGTCAATAAATTGTATGTTTCCTTCATATGTATTCCAGAACACAGCCTGGTAAGTTTATTACCTAAGATTTTCTATTTTTTGTTATTGAAATAAAATCTTTGTCTATTATATTTTCTAACTGGTTGTTGTTTGAATTTTGGATTTTTTTGTATATTTATTCCATATTCAGCCTCCTTAATGAACTCTTTTTATTACTTCCAATTCTAGTTAATTCTCTTAAGTTTCTGAAGATAATAAACACACCTTCTGAAAGTAATTACAATCCTCTCTTTCAGTAGTTACAAGTTGTAATTTTTTTCTTGTCTCATTGCATTTACTAGAATTTCTAAAACAGTGATTCTCAACATAGATTAGTTATTCTCAAGCAGGGATAATTTTGCTCCCTAGGGGGCATTCAGTAATGTCTAGAGGTATTTTTGATTATCACAACTGGGGAAAAGAGGGCTCTCGTGGATAAGGGGCATCCTTAATGTCAATAAAAATGCCTTTTGTATTTAACCAGTATCTATGGCTTTGACTGTTAGTGTAAGGCAGAAATTTTGTTGAGTAGAGTCTTTAAGCCCATATTAATTAAGATTTTTAAAATCAGAAGTAGATATGGAGTCTTATCAAATTCTTTTATAATTTTCATCAAGATGATAATATCGCTTTTTACATTTGTCCTATTCTTACATTATAATAGTTGACTTCTTGGCTCCACTGGCATTACTTTAGAAAATCATTGACCATTGTTAAATAAGCATATCTCTGCTGTTTCTCTCCCTGTAACACACTATAAGGAATTGCCCATGTGAAAAGCAGCTTGATTACAAATCAATGCCAGTAATTTGGAGTGTCTGCCCTTGTGGCTTTCAATGGGGCCTCATATATGAAGCCACCATTTGTTTCTTCTGAGTTGTAATGGCTAAATATGGATACCATGAGCCTCTTGTTGCCCTCAGCTGCTCTGAAGAATGACTGCTAACCTCTTTGAGGTCTCTCTAGATTCTCACTCCCAAAAAGTGATTTTTTTTTATATACCGCAGAAACAGACAATATCAGGGCAAACAATTTCAAACATACCCTCACAATTTGGGGGAAATTCACTCAGGCATGTTTGCCTGACACAGTAACAAACAGAAACTTAATTTTTAATATAGATTTCCTAATATTAAGCTATCTTTCAGTCCTGAAATAATTGGTAGCTCAAGGTGAATTATTCTCTTAAGATTGGACTTACTGTCCTAAATTTTTTGTAAATATACAACATTCTTATTACATTCAAAAGTAAGAATGTTCTCAAGTTTCCTGTCTTTATATAATTTTGGTATGAAATTGCAATAATTTTGCTATCCCTTTTATGTTCTAAAGCAATTTATCATGAGATTTAAATATTTAGATTATAAATTAGAAAAGATGTACCTATAAAACCATCTGGTTACTTGTTTATCATTCCTAAAACTCACTCTGTAAAGTTAAATACTTCTTTTCACTTCTAATGTTTTGTAGTAATATTTTGACCATCTTGCTAGTTGTGTAAGAGACTTTATTAACATCCGTGGAATTTCTCTTGGGTTTAATTGTAAATTTTATTGTTTCCCATTTCTTATTCTTATTATTATTATTATTTTCTTTTTGAGATGGAGTCTCACCCTGTTGCCCAGGCTGGAATGCAGTGACACCACCTCGGCTCATTGCAACCTCTCCCTCCCAGGTTCAAGTGATTCTCCTCCCTCAGCCTCCCAAGTAGCTGGGACTATAGGCATGTGCCACCATGCCCTGCTAATTTTTGTTTTGTTTTGTTTTTTGGTAGAGACGGGGTTTCACCATGTTGGCCAGGCTGGTCTGGAACTTCTGACCTCAGGTGATCCACCCTCCTCAGCCTCCCAAATTGCTGGGATTACAGGCGGAAGCCACCACACCCAGCCTTTTTCTCTCATTTCTAAATTATCACTTTCTGTGTCTGTCCTGGAATATTGCTTTTTACCTATTGTCTACCTTTTTACCTATTGCTTTTTACCTATTGAAAATATACATTTTCTCGTAATTTCTTATGTAAGTTGTTCTTTGATTTTTTAATTCTTTCTCATTTTAACAGTGAAGTCACTTAAGGAAATGTATTTACCTTTGAGTCCAGTTTTAACTATATCCCAAAAGTTTGCTAAATGATGTTCTCACTCTTTTCATCTAACTATCCCATGTCTGTTGGTTTAAGTTGTTTCTAACCCAAAGGTTTTGTTTACCTTTCCATTAATTATTTTTCCTCTAACCTTTTCTTATTGTTTCCTATCTTTATTATATTGTGGTTAAAGAATTTAACATATAACTTTTATTTGGGGAAATTATTGATTTTTTTTCTTTTAAGCTAACATGTAAACAATTTGTATTGATATGTCGAGTTCTTGAAAAGAAGCTTCGTCTCTAGAACATAGTCTCCACTTTGGGGTGTGCATCACAGAGGGGAACACAGGATTATCCAATCAAGTGTAGGTAAAACATTAAAACTTACATTCAACATTTATTTTCATTATGTCTTTTCTCTATTTTGTATATGTTTCATATGTCTTATATTAGTATTGTAGAAGATTAATATTATTAATATATGCACTATTGGGAGCATATACTTGAAAAGGTTTTAAACAGAGAAGTGCATAGTGAACATGACAGAGAACACCAGTCTAAAAAGCACAGAAGTCAATATTTTAATTCAGTGGTATGTCTACATAATTAACAAACATTTATATTTAAACTGTATGCTCAAAATGTTCTACATATTGGGATTCACATTCAAAAAGTTTGGAAACAATTGCATTATCAACAATAATTTTCTAAAGAGATAGAAAGCCTTTGTTTATCAGAATTCTGAGGAAAGCAGGGAAACTAATTTGGATTCATAGGGAATGCTAGGCTGAAAATAATCTTCCAAAACAATGGGACCAGACTCTACCTCCTATTTAAACATCACAGAAACAAAAAGGAAGTCAAGAGAAGCAGGAGAAGGTGAGGTCAGGAGATTTTACAGAGCATTTGACAGCCCTGAGGTATGGAAGTGGGAGTAAAGTGGAAAAATTTTATCTAAATTTCCAAGGGTCAAGGTATATATTGCTGAACTCATAAGTATCCTTATTTATATTTTTGGTCTGTGTTAAATTCCTCTTCTATTATTGTGTTTCATCACTTTTTTCCTGATATGATGTTACATTATTTGGCACATCAAGATTCATGACTATTATTGCTTCCTTATCAAAATAAAATTACCTTCTTTTTTTTCTTTTTCTTTTTCTTTTTTTGGACAAGATCTCACTCTGTTGCCCAGGCTGTAGTGCAGTGGTGCAATCATGGCTTATTGCTTCCTCAACCTCCAAGGCTCAAGTAATCCTCCCATCTCAGCCACCCAAGTGGCTGGATTACAGGTACATGCCCCACACACAGCTAAATTTTTTTATTTTTTATAGAGATGGATTTTTGCCATGTTGCCCAAGCTGCTCTTGAACTCCTGGGCTCAAGCAATTAGCCTGCCTTGGCCTCTCAAAGTGCTGGGATTACAGGTGTGAGCCACTGTGACTGGCCAAATTGCCTTATTTTAATGTCTTTTACTTTGGAGTGTATCTTGTCCTTGTATGTCATTTTGACTTAGATCTAAATCATATACAAAGTTTGTAGGTGGTTTCTGTTTGCTTGCTTGCTCACTCTCTTGCTTTAATCCAATTTGAAAGTCTTTATATTTTGCATTAAATTTTATTCTATTTAAAGACCCATGTGCACAGAGGAGGTCTACAGAAAAAAAAAATGAAATAAAAAATAAAAATAAACAAAGACCCAGAGTTCTAGATCTTACTGCATTGTTATTTTATACTGTTCTTTGTGCTTTTTTGCTATTAGTTTTGTTTTTCATCAAGACTATTACTGTTTTTCTAAATTTTGAAAAAGTTTAAAATATAAAAAGCATTAGAAATAATATATAAAAATATTCCCATAAACTCTGTTCTCTTTGATTTTTTTTCTTCTCTGGCTGATTGAAGTGTATAAAACCTTCTTATATTCCCATAAATGATTGTCTTTTCCTGGTAAAAACTATACTGTATACCTGTATTTTTCTGTTCATTAATGTAATGAATTAAATCATTTTTGTTGATGACTCTTCTGTAACAGGAGTAAAAAATCATTTTGAAATTTACCCCCAATCCATTCCTAACCCACTTACATGTTTTCATTAATATAATCTAGAATTTTTAGACCCAGATTATTAATATTTAATTTTATGTTTGTTTATATTATGTTCCTCTATTCCAGGAATTGTTTCTCAGATAATTGCATTGCTAGGTAACCTTATTTATTATTATTAAAATAATAGATATGTTTAACTGATTTTAATGTTCACTGTTCTGACTTTTATCTTGATTTATCCTTTTCTGTGTCCCCGACTTTGATTTATTTCATTCATGTGTAATATAGCCTCAAGAATTTTATTTGCTTTGCTTTTTGTATTTTAGGATGGGTTCATAAATGATAGACTTTGCATATATATCTTTCTGTTATCTTCACAACTGAATAACTTGCCTGGGAACTGTATGCTCTTGAGTCATAACCTTTTCCTCTCCGAATTCCGTAGACATTGTCCCATCATCTTGCAGTTTTCAGAATTGTGGCAAAGTCTGAAAGCAATCTGATCTTTGTCCTTTATGAGAAAATTGTTTCCTTCCTTCATGCCTCTAGAGGTCATTCATTTATTAATACAGGTATTCAACAAATATTTGTCAAGTACCTACTGTGTGCAAAGCACTGATCTAGACATAGCAATGAATGGAACAGAGAGAATGAAGAACAGAGAATTAAGGCAGAGAGAAAGAACAGAGAATTAAAGCAGAGAAAAAGATCTGCCTTCAGG
This sequence comes from Papio anubis, assembly GCF_008728515.1. NCBI lineage: Eukaryota > Metazoa > Chordata > Mammalia > Primates > Cercopithecidae > Papio > Papio anubis. The sequence goes on from NC_044991.1 coordinate 67,979,941, forward strand.
GACCTCTCAGGCTAGTGGGGGAGAGAGGCGATAAACAAAATGAGTAAGTATGTCATGGACTCTCTATTATAGGGGATTTCTGATGATAACACACACTAGGAAGGAGGTTAAAGCTGAAGAAGGGCATAGGGAGTTGGAAACATGACCATTTAAATAGGGTCCTAAGGGAACACTTTAATAAGTTAACATTCCAATAAAAACCTGAAGGAAGTGAGGAGTGAGCCATGTGGCTCTCTGGTGAAGAGCATTCCAGGCAGAGGGAAGAGCATATGCAGAGACCCTGAACTGAGAGCTTGCCTGATATGTTCAAGGAATAACAGGGAGGCCACTGTGGCTGGAGTAGAAATGAGCAAGCAAGAAAGAAGAAACTGATGAGATGAGATGAGACTTATAATGGAGGGCCAGATCATGGAGAATCTTTAACCAGTGTGTATACAGGTCAGCTTTTCCCAAGCTGGGGTTCCAAGGAAAACACACATTGAGCATTGCTACTTTCCAAGAGGGAGCTATGATAAGCAAAGCTTCCCAAATTAAATTGTCTATGGAATCTCATTATAGAAGACCTGTCAGTATGCATTCACCCATGCACTCAACAAATATTTATTGAGTGCCTACTATATGGCAGGCACTGATCTGGGCATGGAGGATACGATGATGAACAAAACGAAGTCCCTGCCCACATGGAATTTTCATCAATGTGTAGATAACAAACAACAAACTCCTACGTACGTGAGATAAATGCTATGAAGGAAAAATGAAGCAGGATAAAATACTTGTAGAACACTCGTTTTGCTAAACATTTATCTCTTTTTTTTCATTTTTCCTAATGTATTACTGACCTTTCAAAAAATATTAAAATTTTTCTTAAGCTTGAGAAAGTTCTCTCCTAGTTCACCTTCCGCTGTTACTTCTTTTGTTGTTCTGGTCTCTTTTAAAATTTTGTTTTTTATTTTGAAATTTTGGAGGGAAATATTTTAAAGTATTTCTTATATGCAAAAGAATAAACACACTGGTCTCCTTTTTAGGAACAGCAGTGATCTCTATGCTGGCACTCTATTAAGTGCCATTCTCTGTTCTCTATGTACCTAATCTCTTTGCTTTTGTTTCTCCTATAATCTGCTGGAGTTTTTTAAGTTTATCCAGGATTTATGATTCCAAGTTCAGTGTCTACCTCACTATTATTAGTTCAAATGCACAATTAAAATCTCTAAAAACTCACTTTTTGTGATCACATTAATTTCTTACATTAAGTTTTTAATTAGAAAAATAATAGCTAATATTTATTAAAAGCATACCTCATCCCAGATACTCTGCTAAGAGCTTTACATGCTTTATGTCATTTACTATTCAAACGGCTCCATGAGCAGGCACCACGGTTATCACCACTGAACAGATGATGACATTGAGGCATAGAGGCATACAGATTAAGTGATTATTGACTATTTTCTACCTTGCCAATTCTGCTCTGTGCTGCATCTAACATTAATTTTAATTTTGCTTCTTTATATTTCATCTTTATGAATTTCATTTACCTTATTTTATTTCTAACTCCTCTCAGCTTGCTCCCTTCATGTCATACTTTGGCATATCATCATCTTATTTTTATTTCTTGTATCATAAACTACATATTTCCATGAATTTTGCTGAAAAGACAAGTCAGATGTGTTCTAAAATGTTCTTCAGTTTACTATCATCAATCTTTTTCAAAAGTAAGTTCTTTCTCTACGTTGTGAGTAACATGTTCTCTGTTTTGTGAGGCAGATTTTCTCTGAAGCCTCATGCGCTTCTTTTCTTCCTCTATTTACTCATTTCTGATCCAACAAAAGAAAGAAAATAAAGCCAAGTCTGCCTAGACATAGGACTTTTTTGCTAAAAAAAAAAAAATTAAAATTAAAAATAAGACTTTCTTTGGTTCTTCTTTGCTGGCCATCTGGGTGCTATTTGAATCCTTAAGCCCAGAACTTATGCCAGAGAGCTGGAGCATGTGACAGCCTCTAATTCTCTCTTCAACTTCCAGTGTTTTTAGTCTCATATTTACTATAATTCCGATGGTTCACAGGGAGTTATAGGCTGTCTCAGAAACCAGCCAACTGATCATGTTACTACGAGAAGGTCACATACTCCTGAATAATCTGTGTGAACAGTAAATTCAAACTCCAACCCCTGAATGCCCATGTCTGTCTGAAGATTAGCTCCTTCCCAAAGCCAGACCCACATTCCAACATGGCCATTACCTATTGTATGTACTTCCACCCGAGTGGCATTAGAGTGCTGGTCACTGAACTGCTGGAAGAGCATTGCTAGGGTGGAGTGAGGGAATCTAGAACCCTGGCCTCCTCAGAACATAATTCCTACAGAGTAGGGGTGAGGAAGGCTTCCTTCTCTCTGAAGGACTCATTTAGAGATATAGATACAGGTTGGGAATAGGTAGACTGAGGCTGCCTTTAGCCTTTTCCCCGTTTGGCCCCACCCTCTGCCTCAATACTTCATCTGTTTTGGTTGAAGGAAATTAGATGCATATCACAGATTAATATTCCAGGATCCTGGTGCTATTAAATATGTCAGTATTTGTGTGTTTCCATAAACATTTCAGTGGAAAGGTAGGGAAGACAAAACAAAGGTGACCAACTTAAAAAGAAACAGGGAGGCAAGCTTACAATAGGAGATGGGCAGCTCTCTGCCTCAGTCTTCCCAGACCTCTGACCTTGCTGTATTAATCCATTCTCATGCTACTAACAAAGACATACCCAAGAGTGGGTAATTTATAAAGAAAAGAGATTTCATTGACTCACAATTCGGCAGGGCTTGGGAGGCCTCAGGAAACTTACAATCATGGCAGAAGGGGAAGCAAACACATCTTTCTTCACATGGCAGCAGGAGAGAGAAGAATAAGAGCCAAGCAAAGGGGGAAGCCCTTAATAAAACCATCAGATCTCATGAGAACCTACTCACTATCACAAGAATAGCATGGAGGAAACCACTCCCATGATTCAATTACTTCCTACCAGGTCCCTTCCACAACACATGGGAATTATGGAAACTACAATTCAAGGTGAGATTTGGGTGGGAACACAGCCAAACCATATCATTTGCCTTACCCCTAAGTTAACCCTGAGCAGAGCAGGGACTCTCTTATCCCCATCACAGATGTGTGCTGGACCAGGCACAGTGGCTCACACCTGTAATTTCAGCACTTTGAGAGGTCAAGGTGGACAGATCACCCGAGTCCAGGAGTTTGAGACCAACCTGGGTAACACAGTGAAACTCCAGCTCTACAAAAAATACGAAAACTAGCTGGGCATGGTGGCATGCTCCCATAGTCCCACCTACTTGGAAGACTGAGGTAAGAGGATCACCTGAGCTTGGGGAGGTCAAGGCTGCAGTGAGCCATGATCGTAACCACTACATTTGCATCTCGGCAAGAGTGAGACCCCATCTTCAAAAAAATAAAAAAGATGGATGCTGAAAGTGTGGACTCTGGAAGCAGGCTGCCTGGGTACAAATCTAAGGTCCACACTGAGGAAGTTACTAAATCTTTCTGTGCCTCAGTCTCCTCATCTGTAAAATGATCTCTCTCATAGTTATTGTGAGGTGTAAGTGATATAATATTTGAGAAGTACTAATGACGGCACATGGCACGTAAAAATGCTATTGGTTGATTAAATGGTTGATTTATTTAAAGTGGTCAGCACTGGTACCTATGAGCCTCTCCTAGGCATGCATAGTCTGTCCTCATGGGCTACTTCCTTGATTTCCTTTACTAGATAGAAGCTCTGCTTAGGGAGACCTGTTTTGCCTGTCCCTAACCCCCGGCCAGGTTCTGTCCTTGAGGTTTGGGCTAACTCCTTGTCCCCAGGATCCAAAGGATCCTTGATGAGTGAGCTTTAATGAAAATTAAACCAAGTACCAAAGGCTTCCTGTGTGCCAGGCCTTCAGTACTTTGCCTGTATAAATCATTTAATTCTTACAACAGCTCAGTGACATCAGTGCTATTATTATCCCCATTGTACAGATGAAGCAAGAGTCCTAAAGTTTCAGGGCTATTAAACAGAGATGGGATTCAACATGAAAAACCTGAAGGACATAACCACCTCTCTGTCTGCCAAGGACAGAGACTTTGGGAGTTCTGAGACAGGCCTCTCTTCTATGAAGAAATTCCTAAGCAACTTAAAGGGCCCCAAATCCAGCACAGATCTGGTGCTCTGTAAATATTTACTGGAGATTTATAGAGTAAAAAATTTTGCCCTAGATCAATGATTCTTAACAGGGTGCGATTCTGCCCCTGAGCAGACAATTGGCAATGTCTAGAGACATTTTTGGTTGTCACAACCGGTGGGGAAATGTTACTGGCATCTAGTGGGTAGACACCAGGGATGCTGCTAAGCATTCCACAACACAGGACAGACCCCCACGACAAACGGTAATCCAAGTGTCAGCGGTGCCAAGAATGAGAAACACAGGCTCTGAAATCAACCGGCGTGTTCATCTTCTCCTTGTATCTCTGACAAGACAAAAGAAACTAGATACTCCCACCGGGCGCGGTGGCTCACGCCTGTAATCCCAGCACTTTGGGAGGCTGACACAGGCAGATCATGAGGTCAAGAGATCGAGTCCATCCTGGCCAACATGGTGAAATCCCGTCTCTACTAAAAATACAAAAATTAGCCGGGGGTGGTGGCATATGCCCCAGGAGGCTGAGGCAGGAGAATTGCTTGAACCCAGGAGGCAGAGGTTGCAGTGAGCTGAGATCACGCCGCCACACTCCAGCCTGGACAACAGAGCCAGACTCTGTCTCAAAAAAAAAAAAAAAAAAAAAGAAAGAAAAAGAAAAAAGAAACTGGATACCCCAAAATGCCATAAACCCCAAGAAGGGTTCTGTGCCTTGTAATTTACCTCTGTAAATAGGGCTGTCTCTGTACCTCTCATCCCCCATTTCAGTCATCTCCTTATTCCTTATTTTGGGGGCAATCTCAGAACTGCCCTTGAAGACAAAAAAATTGTGAATTTCAGGAGGATGGTGGAAACCTCGTCCTTTGGGAAAATTGAGTTGCTGAACAAAAAACTCAGCAGGCAAGCCCCTCATAGCTCACAGAGGATAAAGCATAGAATATTTTAAATTTCAGCCAGAGAGAACTGACTCTCTGCTCCTTCCATTCAAGAGCTTTTATTTTGCATTTAAATGACAAGGGAGAGGTTGGGGAGAAGGCGGCAGCTCCAGCCTCTGTGAGAAGGGAAGTTGTCGCCCCTCTGAAGTGGCTGCGTTAATGTCATGTCATTACACCGTATTGCTGCACAGGTTAATATAATTGGGTGACGATGTGTGAGCAATGATCCGTGCCATGTTACAGCTCTGAAACAAATGACATTTAACCAGCCAGTCTGTAAGGCTCCTTGTTATCTACATGGTGAGCAATTGAAACGGAGAAGCAGACCTCTCGATGAGCAACTGATGAATTAGTTGTTGGGTTTCCTCGACAGCCTGGATTTATAAGAGCACAATTCTAACATAATTTATTAGATCTATAAACGGACAGATCCGATGTTTTTACTGAGATTACATCTTGTCACCCTCAGATATTGTGTCGCTGACAGCCCTGTTATAATTTAATTTTATTATTCTGATAAGGTGTTGTTTCTGGGGATTTATTTATTTTTTTCCCCCTAAAAAGACATTTTCATTTTTAGCTGGAAAGGAATCAGAAACTTTTATGCTAGCAGATCTCCAGTAGCCACCCAGACAGCTTTTCCATACTATGACTGTGAGCTTCTAAAGAGCAGGGCTGAAGTTTTAGCATGAATTAGTGCATGGCCCTTGGCCTGGGGAATGGCAGGAAGACATAAGGGAGTAACTGTCGGGTGGCATTGGGGCTTGTTTGAGGATCTTCCTCTTGTTGAAACATCAGCCAGTGATTGATATCCTTCCATAGAGTTTCTCACCTTCGCAGCCTGTCCGCCCCTCTCCACACCTGCCTTTCAGGCCAGGCAGGGCACAGAAGAGTCTACCCTGGCTCTAGCCATCACTCACCTGAGCATGAAGCTGACATGTAGCTTCCTGGACAACAGTGTCCCACAAAGCTATTCTAAGCCAGCTCCTCCTGACCATGTAAAAAAAGGGGTGTGTGTCCACTCTCAAAGCCCCTCTAGCCAAAGGGTCACAGGTCTGAGTGACCAACACCTACCAGTAAAGGACAGTGGCCATCCCAAGAACTGCAAGGGAGAGGCAATGCTGGATGTCCAGTCCAAAGAACATAGACGGTGAGAAAACACCCGACTTAGAGGCAATCAGATTGCGGTTGATGTCCCTCCAGGTAGCTGTGACTTCAGGCATTCTACTTCTCCTTCATGAGCCATTGCCCATCTGAAACATAGCAGTGATGACACCTGCCTCATAGTCCTGGTGAGAAAAAAATGAGATAATGAACATAGAGTAGTGCTTTATTAGATAAAGTACTGTGTAAAGGAAGGATACCTTTATTAGCATTAGCATCTCTAAGCTCTAGAGATACATTTTTTCATCTAACAGGGATATTTTTATTGTTGTTTTTTATTTTATAATAATGATAAACTTCATATAGCTTTAAATTTTACCAGGTGCTTGCATATGATATAAGATAACAAGCTCATTTTCATCTCCTAATAATTTGGTGAAGGTAGGTGACTTCACTGTCTCCTATTTTATGGATAAAGAAACTAAGGCTCATGGAGGTGACCCAGAGTTAGTCCACTGGTTACAGGATTCTAACTCACAATAGAACAACCCCACATCCATGACTTTGTACTTCCAATAAAATCAGGGCTTTCTGTACTCTGGATTCAAATGAAGCAGAGCATGGCTCTGGGGACAATCAGAATGAAAGTTTGTCACCAGCTCCCCGTTCTCGAGAGTTCAGCCACAGCTTGCTCGTAGGAGAAATGATTTGGGTCAATTCACCAAAGCCTGGGGTACAGGTGCTCTAGGGTTTCAGCTCCATTGGCTTTCAGGGCCAGCTTCCATCTCCAAGGCCAGAAGCAATTCTTGGAGTCATTCATAAAGCCCTCCATGTCTCATGGGGAGAAAAGAAATTAATATCAGAAGTGGCAGCATCTGAGCGGTGGCTTCATAACAGGCTTGAACCTCGACCTCTCGGCTACAACTGGGAACGGCTCAGTCAAGCACGTCATTGACTCCCACAGTCCTGGAACCCGAGATGTGCATGTGGGCTTGTAGGTCACCCAGTCCAGCCCCGTTATTTTACAGATGAGGAGGTTGTATTCCAGAGAGGGGAGAGGGTTCACCCAAGGTCACACAGTGGGTCGGGGGCAAAATCAGGGTTGGAACCAGGTCTCGTGGTTCAGGGCTCTTTTCAACATTGGGCTCCCCATCAGGCATACTCTATCATTGGAAGCTTTTATGAGACCCAGTAAAACAGAGGCTCCATCAAAACACCAAATACGCAATGTGCAGCCCTGCACAGATCTGTTAAGCCATCACTGCAGCAGCCAGGAGCTCTACCCGGGAGGAAGGCCCACACCCCATCACCATTCACCCCCTTGGCCTTGAACCTCTTGCCTCTATCCACTGTGGATTTCAGCCCTCCCTTCCTCTCCCAGTTGCAGCTTGATCTTACTCTTAAGGCTTAACGCTAAAATGTGCTGATTTTTCTAGATCTCTTTCTCTGTTCTTATTAAAGTTTTCCTTCCAGAAAATTCTGCCTCAGGCCAAGCTGGTAAATGTTCTCCAGCCTCATCCGATCCTCAAGACCCTTTCCTAGGAGCGGTGTGGGAGGAAAACCAAAGTTTCCAAAATACAATGTCAGCTGAAGTATCGCATCTTCAGGGAAGCCTTCCCTGACCCCAACTACCTCCACTCAAAACTGGATCCGTTTCTCGCATCCTTTGCAAGTAGCTCTTAGAGTTTGTAAGGAGACTTGGGTGTGATTTCTAGATCAGCACGTGTCTCCCCCACTAGAGGGAGCTCTGAGAGGCCAGGGTGCAGCTGCTTTTGTTTGCTACTGTGTGGCCAGTGCTTGTAGGGTGCCTGCCAGGAGGTGGGTGCTCCATAAATATCTACTCAAGGAGGGGGGATGCAGATGAAGCTCGTCTTCACCCACCCCCAAAAGGGTGAGCTTTTCCTGGAAAATGGGGAATTCTGGGGGCCCTTGGAGGGTCCAAAGAGGATGCACCTTTAAGTAAAGGGATGAGTCCATCTTTAAGGGGAGAGTTTGGGCTGAGACACTGAACAAAGTGAGAGCACCCTGTCCCCACTGCTCCCTTAGCGCTAAGGATGTGTTATGCTGCCCACAGCTGAAAAAGTGCCCCTTGTAGTGGTGGAGGGGTGTAGGTTTACTCAGGATTGAGGTGGCTACAGCAAGACGTCCCCTCCTCTGTGCTTCCCAAGGTTGCTTCGGCTTCCAGGGGCACCTGCCTAGAACCTGGCAGCCCATCAAGGCAGAGGAGGTACAAGGCAGGAGATGTAGGGCAGCCCAGTTCCTGTGGGTCAGCCGGGAACAAGCCCAGCCACCATAAGGAACAGGAAGAGAAGCCCCTGGATGCCCCCCAAGAGACCCCTCTGGAGCCTGTCTTTGGGTCTAGAGGGAGTAGCCATGAGCCTTGGGACCCAGCACAGGGACTGTATCTAGGTGCCAGGGGTAGCAGATCAGCAGAAACTAGCAGGAGTAACCAAAGTTGCATCTGCAGTCACTGCTCTTCGGAAACAGCTGACCAGGGTCCCTGAGGACACAGTTCTCACTTTCTGGGCAACAGGGGAAGGGATAGCCCATGCCTCCAGGACCTAGCAATATCCAGCAATAAGGGCTCCTGGGCAAATTTTGCTGGTGACACAGGCACAATGTCTTTGAGGATGATGCTACAAGGCCTGCCCTCTAGGACGGCACAGTACAAAAGAAATAGAAAGCAAGCTCTGTCTGTCATTTCACATTTTCTGGTGGCCACATTTTCTTAAAGTAAAAATAGGTGAAAATAATGTTAATAATAAATTTTATTTAACCCAATATATCCAAAATATTATTATTTCAACATGTAATCAATATAAAAAATATTATTGAGATACTTTATTTCTTTTTTTTTCAAAATGCAGAGTATTTTAAATATACTGACAATATAAGTCAATTCTGAATAGCTTGTGGATAGTGGCTAATGAATTGGACAGCATGGCTCTGGAAGGTCAAGTCAGCCTTCACCTTGACAGTCTCATCTGGTAAATGGGCATATCTCAAGGTTGTCAGGTGTCTGAAGGCTCCAAATGTGACATGCAGAGCTACAAGGACAGGTGCAGAAGCAAGGGGTTTCATAAGCCAGAGAGTGCTCACTGGGCCACACGATTCCCTCTCAACAAAACCAGGCTTACGCCGCATTCTAGTGAAACTTTGGTTGGAGAGACCCTGTGGCACTGGTTTTATGGCTGCCCTGCAGAAATGCTCTGCTTTGAGCCGGGGAAATGGAGCTGTTTGAAACAGATCCAGGTTTTCAGCTGCCTGGTCCCCGCGCCCCATCTGCCAAGCACCAGGAATGAGGCAGATGCTAGAAACACATCTGTCAACCTGCCCTGATGGCTTCTGGCACTTCCCCCAGGCTCTCTGAGCCTGTGCCCCCACCCTGGAAGAAGCTGGCATTCTCTGGGTTTTCAGTTCCTAGTACCCACCGGAGGGCAACCTGGGGCATCCCTGGATGTGGCTGCCCCCAAAAATGGGTCCCCCATTCTCAGGGACTGATAGCTCTGTCTGCTTTGCTGCCTCCCACCCCTCTAACACAGCCCCCTCTCTGAGATAGGAAGTAGGGTGTAAACCCAGCAGTCCCCACAGACACAATGAGCAGCTCTGGGAAGGTCTGCATGGGCTGCAGTGAAGCAAATCCCAGCATGGAGCAGGCCAGTGCCTGCACGGCAAGCGACAAAACCTGCTCCCGCTCTGCCTCTCTCCCCGATAATATGAGTTGTTTTGAGGATGAGATGAGAGTATGTAAACAAAGTTCCTGACAATCAGTACTCAACAACCTCTGAGTAGAACAAGACCAAGAGCTAACAGGGAAAAGAGAGGATGCCTTAACCATAGTGATGGCAGGGCTAGACTCCAGGTCAGAGTCTGTTGTCCCTCGTCTGGGCCATTACAGGTCACCACCACCTGGGGTTCCTGAATGATTTCAACATTATGTAGTTTAAGAGGGAAAAGTCAGTCCATCTGGTTGTGCATGTATTTTATATGCCTAAAAAAGTCATGGGTTAAAAAAGTTTAGAGTGTCTGACTCTCCTCTGTCATGCCAGCTCCCAGGTCAGAGCCTGGATCAATGTAGGTGTTCAGTAGATACGGTTGATCAGACAAGAGGAAGACTGGAGTGCAAAAAGCAGGGAGGGAAGAGAGAACTCAAGAAATTTGGTGAGGGGTGTAAGGGGTGAGCAACAAAGACACAGCAGAAGGAAGAGGTGGAAGAGGTGATCCAGGGTCGGAGCCTCCCGCTGTCCCGGCCCTGCGTCTTCAAATCCAGCTCAGCCCACCTCTCCCAAAGGCATCCCAGTGGCTGGGTGCAGAGGGCTGGGCACCCTGGCTTGAGCTGGAAAGCCTTTTGCCAACTCCATTTTTCCTCTTAAACCATCAAAGAGTCTAAACGTCAGCTAAATGAGGACCCATATGTGGAAATATTCATTCTCACATTGATGTTTTCCTTATAAAAGCACGTTGTTTTATGTGTGGGTGGAGGAACTCATTGTAAACTGTTAAATATGATGTAAATGCTAATTTCTCTGCATTGCCCTGTAAAGGAACTCCCTGGGAAGTGCGTCTAGTGGAAGACCATAAAAGAAAATGGTAAAAATAAATTAGGGAGAAATGCGGGTGGTAGCATACGGTGTCTGTTTTGCCAACACGCAGCCGTGTGTCTCCCCTCCAAGCTCTGGCCCTAACAGGAGAGGATTTGCATAACTGCAGTGACAGATGCCACCGCTTCCCAGCGGCCACCCGGCCTTGACAACTTTTGGGAAACATTCTGCCAGGGTTTGCTTCCAATAAAAACAATTTTTAAAATCACCAAGCATTTCTCCCTTTTGCAATTTTTAACAAAATTATGGTTTCTAGAGGTTTGCATTTCAATCCTGAAAAGAAGAGGCACAACTGATATGATGAAGCTCTGCCTTTAAAACCAACCTAGGTTTCAGGTTGCTCACCCAAGCTTGCACTAATAACCTTTTCTAAAAACCTCCGATGCACTTTGGCCACATTCAAAAGAGAGAACATGGCAGGTGTCTGGTGAACACAGGCCTCTTTCTCCATCAGTAGCCTGGCCAGTCTTGGCACTCTGTTAACCAAACCCAGCTCTGGATTTTAACCACAACCCAAATTTTGTCACACACAAAAGAATTAGAATTCAGGGTCACACAGCTATTTGTGGAATGAATATTAGTATATTCTTTGCAAATGCATGATGTATGAACTGCATATATTTCTTTGATAAATTGTTTTTAAATATTTCCTCCTTTTTATTAATCGAAGAGGAGCCTCGTGTATCACTGCCATTTTTTCCTGTTTTTCACATAAATTATTTTCTTGCAATGTTCGTTTGTATTATTATTGCCGATATTAAGGCAAAGACTTTTTTTGCCTTGTAAACAAGATTTTGCTTACAGCTAAATGAAAGAAGTGAAGTTAATCACATTGAAATAATAGGTTTAAAAAGGTAATTCAGTGGTGTGGGAATGAAGTTTAATCTTCAGCAATAGAAGCCGTGCTGAGAGAAATGGCAGAAAAGCTTGTTCTGTAATTAAATGGTATTTATCACAGGCAGGTCAGCTCTGCTGGGTGAGAGGCTCCAGGACTTCACAGAGAAGAGGAAGGCAACTAGGGCAGACAAAAAGGGTCCAGAGTAGAGCCTGCAGATTGCAAGAGTGGGCTGGGAGGAAGAGCTGGGTGCAGTGACACCTCCTGGGGTCCGGCTGTCCAACCTTGCACATGTGTACCTCAGCCCACAGCAATGAGTCTGGCAAAAATGTCAAGTGCATCCTCCACATCCCTCCAGAAGGGACCCAATGTACAGCCTCCCTAGTCAGCATTAAACCGCATGAGGTTAGAATTTACACAGACCTGGGACCAAATCATACAGCCGGTAGCCCCACTTTCTTCATCTGTAAAATGGAGATAATAATGCACCAATCTCCTGGAGTTGTTATGACAACTTGCAACACAAGATGTAATGTGCCATGTACCATGCCTGGCACTGCAGCAATAATCAATGCTAATTATAGCCCACTAATGAGGATTCAGACCTCAGGCAAAGCTAGTGCAGGTTGAGAATCTCTAGCCCAAAGAGGAAAAAACTGAGCTTCTCAAACAGATGTTTCTCAGGCAGCCTTCTGCAAATGTGGCCAAACTTGTCAGCAAAGCGTCAAACCTGGTGTAAACTGAGGGCATCAGCCTGCCGCTGAGAAGGCTGAGGGCTGATTTCAAGATGGTTCTCGAACAGCCCTCTGCAAACATGTTCAACCCTAATAATAAAACGAGTCAGTGAGTTGAGCCCTATCCCAGATTTCTCTTTCCAGAACTCTGATTTCCTCCGGGAGCTAGATGATATGAACCCCAGATGGTTTGGCTGGGCTCAGACCATGCTGTTCATCCATCTGAGTTCAAGCCCTGAATCTGCACTTGGAAGGGTGTGGTGTTAGATAAGTGAGCATCTGAAGATGAGAGAAAGTGACAGTACTGTGAGGAGAGGAGGATGGAGTTAGATAATTCAGGGACAGTCTTTCATGCTGCCAAGGCCAAGCCCTTTCCTCCCATGCTACAGCTCTTTGCTAGCTGCTGGCTCTTTCTTAGAGGCTTTTGGCCCTTTCACTCACCATTTAGAGGCTTTTGGCCATTTCACTCACTCATTGATGAGATACTCAGGCCACTGTGCTTCAGGAAGACCAAAAGACCCCATGTAGGGATGTCTCACTTTGGGGAGGACCCTCTTGTCTTTAACTCTGGCCTGCCTGTCTATCAGGGCATTTGCTGGCAGGAAATTTAAGCATCCCTGATCCCCCTTCAATGAACCCCATTTCAGTAGGCCCTGTTTGGCATTCACAGGTCCCTGGGGCTCATGTGCTGTTGAAAGATGCCTTAAAATCAACCTAGTCCTCAATTGGCCCATGTGCAAAAACATACCAGGGCATTCTTCCACATCAGGGCAGCTGAGCCTGGCACCACTCCAGCTTTCATCTCTAAGAAGCTCGAATTTGGGTCCTTTATTAGCTCTCCCATCTTTATTAGTGTTCCGGAGCAGAGTGTCTGCAGCTAAAGTTATTGAATTTTCACTAAAACCTCAATACATGCACGACCCTTTTGTACTTTCATGTTCAAAAAGGTACAGATTTCCAACCACCATCTCCTGCCTCTATCCGTATCTTTCCTCATTACAGGCTGCGGTCCAAAACCAATACGAATTAAATAAATACCCTACTGAGAGCTGCACTTTGGAGAATTGTCTCCTTGCTGTACAGATGTGGGCTATCTCCAAACAGCACCAACATCTTGTATTTTATCTTATATTTGAAAAAAAAAAAAAGAAATTAAAATCCAAATAGTATCCAGGAAGGAAACGTTTGCATGGGTGAATGTTTCATTTCATTCTTCTCCCAGCGTGCCCTCCTCTTTCATCCCATAATGGCTCTTCTCGGCTAATCTGTCTTGAAAACCCGCAGGTAGCGATGTTTATTGATACAAGGCTGACATGCAACTCAGTTTACAGAGACTATTGAAAGTGCATAAATAGTATATTTCACTTGATGTCTACTTATTAATGCAATTCCACTCTGAACATTTCTACAGAAAGAGGTTTTGCCAGATGGGAGATAAGTCTTATGTTATGGATATCCATGCAAGAAAACATTTGGTTTCCGTTCTGAATGTCTGATACAGGCTGTCCCCATGATTGCATTTTTCAGGGCAAGTCACCAAATTCAACATCAATTACTTTGTCTTTTAGCAGTTTAAGGGAAAAAAGTTTGGGTTTTTTGTTGTTGTTAAAAAAAAAATCACTGAAATCTCATAGAAACATTTCAGCCCATCATTTCATATGAACACAACCAATTACTTGTGTAATTTTACAAGAGTAGCTTTAACCATGGTTCACACAGAATCATCTTGTGCCCTGAAACCACAAATTCGACTTCCCAGCAGCTGGTAAGTTTAAATCCCTAACATAATACCCACAGACATTTGTTCCCTTAGATCCACCCGGGATCTGATATTGCCAGACAGATAAGCAGAGTGGAGGAATTCACTTTAGGCATATTGTGGAGAAATATGGCAGGCGGGTCCACGCACTCTGCAAGGCCTTTATGGTCCATCTGTGGAACTGGAATAGGAAATCAATGGCTAAGTCCAGACTGGGGCACTGAATTCTTCCACGTAATCATTTTTTCCTTCCTCCAGTCCCTGGCCCCTCCTCTGTTGAAGACTTAACATCGCCTTGCTCATTTAGAGCATAATTGAGACTCCACTTTTATTTCATCATCCTTCCCCTTTCATTGATCATTGCTAATTTTCTGGCTCAGTGCCATCCAGGGAATGGGTTTCCTAACCCCAGCAGAGGTGCAATTGGAGTCATGGAAATAAAAATGAGTTTGTGCTTTGTCTCATGAACCAAGTCAGCTGATGTGAGGCGCTGACCAGGTGACTCAGGGATACCTTCTACCCGCCACCTTTCTACCTCTGTGCCAGCCCACAATATCTCCCCTGCCCCCTGGAGCCTGCCTGGCATCTCAGAGCATGTGACCTCAGCATCTTCTGCCATGTAGATAAAAACACCAGCACAATAAGGAAATGATTCCTCCCCCACAGGTGCAAAAAAGAATGGGTGGCCAAGTGCAGCTGTACCTCCAGGTAGCCAGATGTGAGAACAGTACATCTGTCTGCAGTTTCTCTGTTCAAACTGAATCACTGATTCTTCACTCATGCCTGAGAACATGTGCCAAGGAGAGATTTAGAACCACAGAGTCCCCACCACCCCTCCTCCAGGCATATCGGGATGGGGGCAGGGAAAATTTATAAGGTGTGTATGTCAGAGCTTTGAACTTAGGCAAGTGTAAACCCAGAAAGAAGAAGGTAGCCTACCAGAAAGGAGCAGAAGGGAACAGTACCCAACACACTATCCCAACATAATGTCATACCATCCCTAGAGGGGAAAAGAATCATAACTGTGAGAAATGTGATAGAACTGTCAAAATTATACAAAATCAGCTTCATAGAATGTGAGCCACAAGTCACACTTCTGTTTGTTCTGTAACAGGGTAAAAATTGCAGCATTTCCATCAAGATATGAAACAGAGACAATAATAGCACAGAAAAAGACCTACCAATGGGATATTCAAGTTATCTGTACGCTGTTACCCATTTCTTTCATCTGACACCTAGGAAGCCTGCTACCAAAGTTTGAAAACCCAAATCTTGCGAAGTATTTGAAGATTTGGAAGCTGTAGTATGCTGGAGTCAGTTCGTATCAGCTCCCAAGAGCTAACTGTTATGTTTTCAGGAAATTTGCAAGCTGGTTAACATCATGTTGGTAACTCACAAAATTGGCCATTATAAGAGTATTTACACCAAAGAAATAGGCAAATGCTATCAGGACTTTTCTTTTTTCAGAGAGCTGGTTGTTAACCATTTTCTAACATCATTGATTAGAGGGCTCTCCTGAGATTGGTCAGCATGATAATTAGATTTAGATTTAGCTCCATCAAGTTCTCTTTCAATGCTTTCAAATTGCTTAAGCCCAAGGTTTTCTAACTGCCAATAGCAAGTACCTTGCATTCCCAGAAGTGCCCAAGGATAAATGGGGAAAGGGAACAAGGTGAAGAATGAGCCTTATACACACTCCTGATTTAATAGACCATCTTGGCTTTGAGCTGTTAGAGTAGGTCTCACTACAGGTTCCCTTTTGTCAAAGTGCTCTGCTGCTCTAAAAGCTTAGTTTAACTGAGATTGCTTCTGTCTGTTTAACTGAGCTATCTGTCCGTTTGAGTCTTCAGAGAGGGGAGATTTATGCAAGGCCACACAGTGAGGGCAAGGCTGTGGGAGAAGGATCCTGCATCCTGGACCCAACTTCCCCTGGACTTGTTATATGACCTTAGACAAGCCCACTTTTCCTTTTCTCTGGTGTACAGGTGGACTTGGTGATCTCTCTGGACACTGTTGGCTGTGAAATTCTGACATTCAACTCTGAGTTCTTGGTCTAAATGGACTCTTGAGGGAGTGTGGATAATTTAAGAAACTAAAAGATGAGAGACAGAACAATGCCATCTGATTTTTCAAGAGAAAACATGGAACCATCATCTTGACCCAGACTCCTCAAGTCCCAAGATCTGCTTACTTTCTAGATGATTCACAAGCCCTTGGGAAAGGAACATCAGGAATCTACTTGGGTTCTGTAGGAACAACCCAGCCAGCCATGAGTTGGGGCATCTGAGTCATACAGACCTAGATCCAAGTCCCAGCTCCTCCACCTATATGCTAAGTGGCAATGGGAAATTTACTTAACCTTTTTCTTTTGATTCCTCCTCTGTAAAATGGATCATAATAATACCACTATCTAAGACTTTTATTAAGAATTAAATGAGATAAGCCATGGAAAGTACTTAGCATCACATTAGCCCAGACTAAACACTCAATAAAGAGCAGCTATTAACATCATTATTTCCTCAGGTGATGGGGCTAAATTGAGAGGCCAGGGAAATGAAACAGACTTGGAATTTGCACTCTCAGTTTTGATCTGTGTTGAATCCATGTGTGGGACTGAGGTAGGCCTGGGCTTCTAAGACTGATCGCTGAGTGGACTGCACTCATAGGGAAATTTTGGAGGTATATTAGCCAGGAGGCGATTTTGCACAAGTCAGTTTGGGTTGGAATCAGTTAAGTTTCTTTTTATTTGGAGTGAAAAGAGCAAAAACATACACTTGAGAAGCCACGATGGACTACTCACATCCCGGGCCTGGGCCAGGAACTCATGCCCAGGTCCTCTAGGGAGAGGCTTCAGGAAGAGACTAGTGAGGCTGAGCTCTCAACAGACTTGCTGAGACCCAGTGCATCAGCAGCCCATGTGACAAAGTGTGACCCCAAGAGAGGAAGCCTGGACTTCTCACTTCTGCACCAGACCCAAAGCAGCTTTAATCAATGGGGATGCCAAGAATGGTACCAAAGTCTGGGATATTGCACACCACACAATGGACATTTGCATTCTTGCAGGGAGCACCAGCAGAGGTGGAAGTAGTGAGGTTCCCTACCATGATCCATGAGCCGCAGGTGTCGGCAAGAAAGGAGGAGCAGGAGAGAGAGAATTTAGTAAGTGCTGTTGTGTGGGGAATGAGATTTATTCCTAAACATATAAGGGGCTCCACAACAAAATTGGGAGAACTTTTCAGAGGTCCATAAATGGGGCTATAACCAGTACAATTTGGATGACTTTTGTTAATGTTATCCTGAGTTTAATCCCAACCTGGGGTACCACATTTTGGATCTGGAATGAAGCATGCATCCATTCAGCAGAAATGCTTTCAAGATATCCTTGTAGACAGGTGGAAAAATGTAAGCTTCAAGGTGGGTCCGTGACTGGCTGAATGTACCTAAAAGGAGAGTTTCACCTTGGTGCAAAATTAGAATCACCTGGAGAACTTTGTTTTTTAAATAGAGACAGGGTCTCCCTCTGTCACCCAGGCTGAAGTGCATTGGCACGATCCTGGCTTACTGCAGCTTCTAACTCCTGCCATCCCTCCAAGAAGTGCAAGGTTTTAACCAGATCCTCTGACTCTCAGGCTGGGCCTCCTGACTCTGCAGTCCCATGACTGTCTTTCCTGAGTCATAGGATGCTCTAGAGTGGGTATCTTGGGTAGAAAATGAACCACAGGACTTTGAATATTGCTTCCATCTCTGAATGCCTGTGCTGCCTCAGAGGCTGAGGCTGCCCCAGTGACCCACCTGCTCCCAAGCCTGGCTCCCACCAAGGCATGCCCACTTCCTGAGGCCTTCTCTCAGGAAGGAAATCCCAGTCATCATAAAAGGAAAATAAGGAAATAAAATCTTAATAGGATTTCATAGATGATATAAAATCTCTACAACTCTGGGTGACAGACACTAAAAAAGATCATTTAGAGAGAAAAAGCTTTCTAAGACTTCCTGTGGAATTGGTTGTCTGAAGAAGCTTGCATGGCGGTCATATATAATGTCAATGGAGGGAGGACCAGAAGGGTCTGGGCTGACTGGGGCCTGAGATCCAGGGAGAGTAGCTTCACCCACTGAGGAGGCTCTCAGGGTCATAAGGCGACACCAAGACATACAGTCCTGTCTGCCTTATGACCTTTGCCACATCCTTCAGGCCTTGACTCAGCCACTGCCTCTTCTGGAACCTTCCCTGACTCCCCAATAGACTATGGCCCTCCACTTCTTCCCCGGTACTCCTGGGACATGGTTCCATTATACAGCAGTGTTTTTCAGAATGTGTCCACAGAACATCAGCATTGGTATTGACTGTGTGCATCTTGTTAGAAACAGGCTCCTGAAACCCACTCCTAGACCTGCCATTTCAGAATCTCTAGGGGTGGAGCCCAGGCATCTGCATCTCCAACAAGCTCCATGGGTGGAGGTGATATTTTGTTGAGATCTGGGGGCAAGAAGGAGCCCATCCTGTGAAGATCTGGGAGCAGAGAATGGCAAGTGCAAAGGTCCTGAGGTGAAAAAGCATTTGGAAAGTCTAAGGGACAGCCAAGATGACAGTATGGCTGGAGAGACATTTGTGAGGGGGAAAAGTGGGAGGAGTTGAGCTTGTTGATATATCAGGAGCCAGATTCTCGGGGGAAGAGTTTAGACCTTATTCTAAGTTTAACAGAAAGCCACAAAAGGCGTCTGTTGAAGACTGAATTATTGGTCGCAATTCTTTTTTTAGAAAAGGGGTATCACTGAAATGCAGTAAGGCGATCACAGCTCACTTGGACCTCAAACTCCTAGGTTCAAGTGATCCTCCCACCTCAACCTTCCTCCCCTTGTAGCTATGACTACTGTGCACCACCACACCTGGCTAATCTTTATTTATTTTATTTATTTTGTAGAAATAAGAATCTTGCTATGTTGCCCAGGCTGGTCTCAAACTCCTGGCTGCAAGGATTCTCCCTCCTTAGCCTCCCAAAGTGCTGGGGTTACAGCGATGAGCCATCATGCCCAACCAGGTCCCAATTCTTTTTTCTTTCTTTTCTTTTTTTTTGAGATGGAGTCTTGCTCTGTTGCCCAGGCTGGAGTACAGTGGCACTGTCTCGGCTCACTGCAACCTCTGCCTCCCAGGTTCAAGTGATTCTCCTGCCTCAGCCTCCTGAGTAGCTGCGACTACAGGCACGTGCCACCAGGCCAGGCTAACTTTTTGTATTTTAAGTAGAGACGGGATTTCACCAGGATGTTAGCCAGGATGATCTCGATCTCCTGACCTCATGATCTACCTGCCTCACCTCCCAAAGTGCTGGGATTACAGGCGTGAGCCACCACACCGGGCAGCCTGGTCCCAATTCTTTATCCCACTATTATAAATTATTTATCCACACATTTGCTATGGCCTCATGGTGATGAAGTGTACTTCCTTTCCCTATGACTTTGATCTTGGCCACATGACTTGCTTTGAGGAATGGGATGGTGGTGGATGTGTTGGGAGCTGAGGCTCAGAATGTTTTTGCACAGATGGGCTTTCCCTCTAGCGTTCCTCTTTCTTCACCAGGAGTACAGCATGCCTTAGGTAGCCATTGATTCAACGAGGAATGGAAACATGTAGCGTTAAGCTGGACCCAACCTGCAGGGCAGAGCTAAACCCTACCTAGATCAGCTGAGCCTCAGCCAACCCTCAGACACATGAACAGGAAATAAATTCTTGCTGCTATACATCACTGGGTTTTGGGGTGACAGGTTATACAGAATTACTGTGGAAATAACTGTGCGATAAAAGCTTTCAGCAGAGGAGTGATTTGACAGCTGTTTTGTAAAGACCACTCTGGCAGTAGCAAGGAGACTGGATTGTGAAAGACACATGGAAATGAGAAAACGAGCTTGAAGCCCATTGCAGTTGTCTGGGTTAGATCCCACAGTGGGTTCGACTGTGGTGGTAGTGGTGGAGATGAAGAGAAGCTAATGGATCCTAGATGTATGTGGGAGATAAGAGCTGACAGGACTTGCTGATAGGCTGAGTTTGGGGATATGACCACACTATTGTGCAATTTCAGAAGGAGGCACACATAGGAAGGTGCAATTTGGCACCACTGGATACACTGAGGAGGGAAATGGAGAAATTGAAGATGGATGAATGTCTTCTAGATTTTTGATGTATGCGACTGGGTAGATGGTGGGGTCATTTACCAAGAGAGGAAGACCTGGGAGGAAGAAAATTGATGAGTGTGGGTTGCAGGGGGACCAGGAGGACCAATATCTCTGTTTTAGCCATGCTAAGTTTGAAATGCCCATTGCATCTAAATGGAGATGTCAATAGGCATTTGGATATATGTATCCAGAGCTCAGTGGAGCAATCAGGGCTGGAGTTATAAATGAATGAACCAACATTTGACGGTGGTGTAGCATGGCTTTGCTCAGGCTATTCCCTTTACCACATCTTCCCCGGCCACTTAGCTCCTATTTCTGCTTTAAGACCCAGTTCAAACATCACCTCCAGGCAGAGTTTGTGGTTTTCACCTCTGTGTTCCCAGAGTTTACTGTAAACAGCTCACATGTTCCAAATAGCCTGCCTCCCCTACTAGACCACAAACTCTGAGACTCTTCATATTCCCAGCACCTAACTGAATGCTTGACACATGGAAGATGCTCAATAACATCAACTTCCTTCCTTCAAGGCATTGGGCTGGGTACTTATAAAAGCAATGCTCCATTTAAACCTCTCCACAGTGCAGAGAGTATGTTGTCATTCCATTTCAAAGTTAATCACACTGAGGCCCTGAGGGATTAAGGTCCTGCCCAAAGTTTCTGCAAGTGGAAGCATCTGGATCTGTCTGATTTCACCGCCTGGGCTCTTACGACGTTGCCTCTGTCCTACTCCTGCCTCCCATCCCCTCCCTCCTCCCGCTCCCTTGCAGCCCTCCTCTTCCCTGGCAGGGCTCCCACGCTGCCTGCGCCTCCACACAGGATGTGCTTCCTGAAGTTCCTGGTCCAGATGGCCCACGGAAGCTGCTCCTCATAAATCACCAGGCCTCGCAGAGCTGTGCTCAGCCACTTTCTCCTCTCAATCTCCCCAGGTCCCAGTGCGTGGGCCCCATCTGCCCAGTCAGCAGAACTGGCTTCTCTAGACTGGGGAGCAGGTTTGTGGTCCCCCTTTCCAGCAGGGCCAGGAGCCACGGAGCAGATTCCTGGGAGCTGATGAGGGGACTCACAGAGCATCTTTGTTAGGGACTTGGAGGTGACTACATGAGATGCACAGTGCTTAAAGCTTTGCCCGTAGTGGAGGTGTAGGTTCAAAGGGTTATCAAATCCATCTGCCAGTCAGGCCCTATCACCACTGAGTATTCAGACCCCATTGCTCCCTAAGACACCATGCCACAGGGCAAATGCATGCTTGGCACCACCCAGTCTCCAAACACATTTCCCAATACAGATCAGCAGCTTCAGTGACAACCCGCTCGAGGCCCAGCACACCTAGGACAAGTCACTTCCTTTCCCTGAACTTTCTATTTTTTTATATGTAAATTGCAGATAATAGTATCTGCCTCTCAGCTGTGCTAAGGAGTCAATAGACAGTGTTTCAAAAAGGCACATGGTGAGTCCCTAGAACGTGGTAGGAGTGTAAATGCAAGGAACCCTTGAGTATTGCCCTACTCAAAACTGGGCCAGAAGTGGGGACAACAGGGACCTGAGTCCTTTTTTTTTCATTCCATTACCACCATCTCCATAATGTTCCCAGAGCACAGACTGATCTGTTGTGTCCCTCCTCTGCCTAAAAATCACTCAGTGGTCCTGATGTCACCTTACACAGTAATTCTCCGTATCTTCTTTTCTGTAACTTTAAAAACTACAGTTTGGGACCATATACTTGGAGGCTGTGGCAAAGTGGGCTAGCTGCCCTCCAAAAATGCATGCTACCACTCCATGGTACGAGGTTGGCAGATCATGGTTGCCCAATCAGAACAACACTTTCTAGCCCCTCTTGCACTAGACGGAACCACATGACTACTTCTTATCACTGAAACATGAATGAAAGGGATATGCCTGTCCCTTCCAAGCAGAGGTGCCTTCACCCCACCTTCTCTTTCCTTGTCTGCTAGCTGGAAGAAAGGATTCTAAGATGCAAGGACTTGGTGGAGCCATAAAACGAAAGGTGCCTCAATCCATGAATGGCTCTGTGGAACAGAGAGCCAGCACTGTCAATCAATTACTCACTTTCTGGACTTGAAGGAAAATTGTCTGAGGCCAATAATATTTTACATTTTATCTGTGATAGCAGCTAGCATTACCCTAACTCAAAGGAGTTAAAAGATTCAAGATAGCATAAAACAAATCAATAATAATGATGGTGCAATGTGACTATAGTATAACAGTACCTCACAGAATCCATAAAGGCACATATCTGTGCTGACTATTTAACAGAGACCTATGGATACCACATATCAGTTTGAGTAGACTTAGTGCCCTTGTCTTGCTCCCTATACGCTCATAAAATGACTCCCTTGACTGTTCTATTAAGCATGCCTCTCTGCATCTTGTCACACAACCCACCCACCTACTGGTAGCATCAGTCTGATTTCCATCGGGGCAGCCACCCTACCACTATTCTTAGTCTCTAGGTTCCAACAGGTCTGGCACATGGTGTAAGCCTGGCCGATCAAAGTTCTACCCATGGTAGCAGTGGCTGGCCTAGGAGTGGGCACATGCACTACAACCAGTTGAGTCATCAATCATGGTAAATAGCAAGACTTTGACCAGGTATGCTGGGGGAAACACAACTACTCTTTTCTGCTATATTCAACCCTAGAAAAAATGGTAACAACCACGTTGCAAACACAAGGGGAGAGCCTAAGTGAGAATGGTGCCAAAATGGCAGCAGACAAAACCTAAAGAGAGAGAGAAATCAAGCCCCAATTACATCAAACCATGGTCTTTTCACTTACATAAATCAATACATTCTCTTTTTTCCTAACTCCAACTTGAAATGGATTTTCTGACCCTTACAATCAAAACAATCTTAAGTAGAACTCAGGTGGGCCAGCATTTGACAGCCCATCCCTGAAGGACTGGAAGTTCCCCAACAGGACAGCCTCTGGCCTACATGGTACAATTTAGGCTGAGTCCTGCACCCACAACTTCCTTACCAGACCCTGCATCCTCTCCCCTCCCTCCACTCGTCTGTCCCCCATATCCTCTTCCCAATCTCCACACAAACGATGTTGAATTCCCAGAAAGTAGTTATCCTTCTCCTACCCCCGTCTCTGCTATTTGTTTCCCTACCCACCACCTTTGCTCAACTACCCATAACTACTTCTCAACCTCCCTCAAACCTTAACTCCTCTGTGAATTCATCTCTGAACAACAATTTGTTTCCAATTAATCAAATTCTTTTTCTCTCTTTTTTGTTCAAATCTTGTTGATTCTCTACCAAAACAGATCTGACCTTTAAAAAAATGCCCAAAG
Organism: Papio anubis; assembly: GCF_008728515.1. NCBI lineage: Eukaryota > Metazoa > Chordata > Mammalia > Primates > Cercopithecidae > Papio > Papio anubis. Next base: position 68,003,556 of record NC_044991.1, read on the forward strand.
AGATATTGGCCAAGTTTCAGCATGAGGTATCACTGAAACCACTTCAGGAAGGATAACACCACCACAGACTTCCTGGGAAGAGATGTAAACCCACCTCAGAAGATGACAGCAGAGAAGAAAATGAGCATCACAAACTGGTTCCCAAGGCCTGGGCCTGAGAAACACTCAGGAGAGCCAATTGCTGAAAAAATAATAATAGTAATACCCAGAGAGAAGAAGCCTTTTCTTCAGGAGGAAATTGACTCACACTTTCTGCCCTCAGATCTTCCTGTTCTCACCCTTACACCTCCACTCCAACTACAGTGCCTCCTTGCTGTTCCTCAAGCAACCAGGCATGTTCTCACCTCAACATCTGCATTGGTTATTTATTGCTATGTAACATACAACCTGAAATAGTAGCTGCTTAAAACAATAAACTCTTTTTTTAAAAAGCCTCAGAGTTCCTGTGGGTCAGGAATCTGGGAGTGGCATAGCTAGGTGATTCTGGTCCCAGGTCTCTCCTAAGATTATGCCCAAAATGTCAATGCAACTATAGCCATTAGAAGGCTGGGGGCTCTGCTTCCAAGGTGGTCCACTCACAAGCCTCAGAAGTTATTGCTGGCTGCTGGCAGGAGGTTTCAGTTCCTTCCCATGTGGACTTCTCCATAGGACTGCTTGAGTGCCCTCACAAGGCAACAGCTGGCTTTCCACAGGATGGGTGATCCAAGAAAGAGAAACGCTGAAGCTGTCATCTCTTTTATGACCCAGTCATGGAACCCACATTTCCACAATACCCTATTGGGTACACATGTCAGCCCTATGCAGTCAGGGGGGGACTACATAAGAACATGAATACTGGGGTCATTGGAGGCCCTCTTTGAGGCTGGAGACCACTGAGACTTTACACTTATCATTTCCTTTACCATCCTTTCCCCAGATATCCCCATGGTTTCTCTTTTTCCTCCTTTAAATCTTTGTTCAAATGTCACTTTTTTAAAAAGACCAGCCTTTTAAAAACTACAGCTCCTCCTCTTGCCCCAGCGCATTCCCAAATTTCGTTTCCCAATTTACTTTTCTTCATTGCATTTATCATCAAATACACACACACACAAACACACACACACACACACACACACAATTTTGTTGTGTTTTTGAGTTTTAGATTTACAGAAAAGGAACAAAGATAGTACAGAGACTTCCTGTATATGTTTCACCCAGTTTCTCCTAATGTTTGTTCTGGTTGGGTGTTGTTGTTGTTGTTGTTGTTGTTGTTGTTATTGTTCTTTTGTTGTTGTTTTCTGTCTTCTCCTGTTAGAATATAAGCACAATGAAAGCAGAGACTTTTGCCTATTGGCTGATGTATCCTCAGTGCCCAAAACATTGCCTCACTCACAGTAAACATTCAATAAATATTTGTTGGATGAATGAAAGACTATATTACCAGCTCAAAGAAAAGCCAACACTTGCCTTTTGACCTTGAAGTTCTTAACAGAAACACAGAGGATATTTAACATAGGATGACCCAAGGGATTTAGGTAGAGTATTTAAAACTCAATGGGGAAAGGTTTGGGTGAGAAAATGTAAACCTAACTTGTTGTAAAACAATAAACTTCATTTATTAAATTTTCATTTTTCTCTCTTTGCTCTTTTCAGTATGATTTGTTTTATTGCTGATAAAGTGAGTTGGCTTTATATTGTGTCAATAAATCCATCTTCATTTACCAATAACAAGAATGCAGTATTTCCCTAGAAGAGGCTTAACTGGACTAAGCAGGAAAGAATAAGGAGAGAGGATGACTTCTGAAAAATCCAAAAGAATCATAGACCTTGACGAGATGAGAGAAGAAGGCTTCAGTCCATCAAATTTCTCAGAGCTAAAGGAGGAATTACGTACCCAGCGCAAAGAAACAAAAAATCTTGAAAAAAAAGTGGAAGAATTGACGGCTAGAGTAATTAATGCAGAGAAGGTCATAAACGAAATGAAAGAGATGAAAACCATGACACGAGAAATACGTGACAAATGCACAAGCTTCAGTAACCGACTCGATCAACTGGAAGAAAGAGTATCAGCGATTGAGGATCAAATGAATGAAATGAAGCGAGAAGAGAAACCAAAAGAAAAAAGAAGAAAAAGAAATGAACAAAGCCTGCAAGAAGTATGGGATTATGTAAAAAGACCAAATCTACGTCTGATTGGGGTGCCTGAAAGTGAGGGGGAAAATGGAACCAAGTTGGAAAACACTCTTCAGGATATCATCCAGGAGAACTTCCCCAACCTAGTAGGGCAGGCCAACATTCAAATCCAGGAAATACAGAGAACGCCACAAAGATACTCCTCGAGAAGAGCAACTCCAAGACACATAATTGCCAGATTCACCAAAGTTGAAATGAAGGAAAAAATCTTAAGGGCAGCCAGAGAGAAAGGTCGGGTTACCCACAAAGGGAAGCCCATCAGACTCACAGCAGATCTCTCGGCAGAAACTCTCCAAGCCAGAAGAGAGTGGGGGCCAATATTCAACATTCTTAAAGAAAAGAATTTTAAACCCAGAATTTCATATCCAGCCAAACTAAGTTTCATAAGTGAAGGAGAAATAAAATCCTTTACAGATAAGCAAATGCTTAGAGATTTTGTCACCACTAGGCCTGCCTTACAAGAGACCCTGAAGGAAGCACTCAACATGGAAAGGAACAACCGGTACCAGCCATTGCAAAAACATGCCAAAATGTAAAGACCATCGAGGCTAGGAAGAAACTGCATCAACTAACGAGCAAAATAACCAGTTAATATCATAATGGCAGGATCAAGTTCACACATAACAATCTTAACCTTAAATGTAAATGGACTAAATGCTCCAATGAAAAGACACAGACTGGCAAACTGGATAAAGAGTCAAGACCCATCAGTCTGCTGTATTCAGGAGACCCATCTCACACGCAGAGACATACATAGGCTCAAAATAAAGGGATGGAGGAAGATTTACCAAGCAAATGGAGAACAAAAAAAAAGCAGGGGTTGCAATACTAGTCTCTGATAAAACAGACTTTAAACCATCAAAGATCAAAAGAGACAAAGAAGGCCATTACATAATGGTAAAGGGATCAATTCAACAGGAAGAGCTAACTATCCTAAATATATATGCACCCAATACAGGAGCACCCAGATTCATAAAGCAAGTCCTTAGAGACTTACAAAGAGACTTAGACTCCCATACAATAATAATGGGAGACTTCAACACTCCACTGTCAACATTAGACAGATCAAC